>NC_056731.1:663996764-664119264 GCF_019279795.1 Protopterus annectens
GGGGTTTCCTCTTAGTTCAGGTTTTGGTTTCTCACCAATCCTGGTGACCTTCTCAAAGAAGTCAACCAGGTTTAATAAGCATGGCCTTCCCTTGACAAACCCAAACTGGGTTGGTTCCAGTGTCTGAAGTTTACCTATGTCTTATGTTGAGCATTTCCATGAAAATTTTTTCTATGGTTTTTCATACGAAACTAGTCCTGAGACTAGTCAGACTAACACGTCTGTAGTTTCTAGGGTAGATTGATGGTCCAACCCTTGTGAAGTGGGATAACCATTCTCATGGTAGACAGCCTGCTTTGAGGCTATATTGAAAAAAGACAAGTGATCCTGACAGGTCATGTCTCAAGCTATTTAGAAGATATCCTGGATATTGTTGGGGCCCATTGAGGGTGTGCTTTTGGCCCTAGCGAGCTCCACCAGGACCTGCTCCCTGTTAATGTTGGGGGGAGGCAGGGATGAGTGGGAGATGATGTTTGAAATTAATTTGTCAGCCAATAAATTCATTACATCATTCTGTTCACCGAAAGTGGCATCACTGACCATCAAGCTCGGCACCATGATATGTGCTTGCTTTAAGGTTTTGGACATAGCTGTTGAAGGTCTTGTGGTGATTTTTAGCTTATGAGGCCATCTTGACCTTGTTGGACTTGATTAGTCCTCTTAGTTTCTTGTTTAGTTTAGAGAGCCACTACCATTATGGGAGTTGCTCTTCCTGATTTTTTTCCATAACCTTTTTCCTTTTTTGATATACTCTATTAAGGTTAGGATTCCACCAGTGTGGTTTGTTTTTGGCTTACTTCTATTAGGTACAGCACCCTCTATATGGCCATTTACATTTACTTATTTTTTTTATTTTATTTATTTTATTTTACATTTGTTGACCGGGATAGTCCGACTGGATACATGTCCATTTTCAATGGAGGCATGGGGAGAAAAGCTCCAAGATCAACAAATTGGAGAAAAAAAATACAGTATATACAGTAATGAACATAACACAGTTTTACAGAGGCTACATACCTAGGCAAATAGTAGTAGTTCTGAGGTAAATGAGAAAAAGACAGTAGGTTTTTGTTAAGTAATACAAGTAGATAAGAATACTGTTATCAAGTCATACAGTTAGTTACAGATACAATATTTACAATGGTTACATGCCAAAACACATTAGAGTTAAACAAGGTAAGGTCAGGATAGTGCCGCAGGTAAGCTAAAATAACTATTTTAGTCTCATTGTAATGGAGAGTCAGTTGGGTTTGCTACATTGACACAGCCAGTTTAGTATCAAATGTTGTTTAAGTCTAGTCTTGAATTGGCTCAGGGAGTTTAGCAAAGTAATTTTAGTTGGGAGAGAGTTCCAGGATCTGCTGTCAGAGTTTGCGAAGAGGGAGTCACTGGCTGAGTTATTAGTTTTGATAGTCTAAACTAGTAATTTGTTACAGGATCGCAGTGGTCGGTGATTATGATAGGGGGTAATAATATTTGTAAGAGCAGGAGTATTATCTGAATTATAAAGTATCTTATGGGCAGTTATCATGAGGTTATACTGGATCAAGCTGGGTAGTTCTAGCCACCCAAGCTGGTTAAGGTTAATACAATGGTGAGTCCTATAGGGCAGGCCAGTGGCAAATCTGGCTATATGGTTATAGCAGATAGAGAGTTTGTTAAGGACAGTTATGTTTAGATTGGAGAGTATTTGGGATGCATACAGAAGTGTTTAAAGTAGTTGAGAGCGTGTTATGGCAGATCTAGCGGGGGGAGGGGGGTTAAGAAGGATTTTATCCTGTAAAGTGAGCCTAGTTTTTTATTGATGGTCTTAATACAGTGATTAACATGCAAGTCAAATTTGAGATTATTATCGATTAAAACACCTAACAGTTTTGTAGAGGAGTCTGGGGAGATTATAGTGCCGTTATTAGATTTAATGGTAAAAGTGAATGCTGTAGACCTATGTGTTGGTGAGAATAGCAACAGTTTTTTTTTTTTTTTTTTTTGGATTCAGTATCAGACAAAGACCAGAAAGCCAGTTTTCAATAGTGTTAAAGGTGGTTTGTGTAGCTGACCACAGTTCGTTTGGAGAAGTGGCAGAGCAAATCAGGGTGGAGTCATCAGCATATTGGACACAGCTGACTGTATGGCTAGCAGAATAGAGGTTGTTAATGAAGATGGAGAAAAGAAGGAGCCCTAGTAAGGATCCCTGGGATACACCAAGTGTGTTGGGTAGGAGTTTAGAAAGTTTGTTTTGCCAAAGGACAGCATGCTGTCTATCTTTCAGATAGGATTGGAACCACGAGATAACTGTAATATCTAGGCAGAAAGTTTTCAGGGTATGGATTAGTAGTTGGTGATCCACCATATCAAATGCCTTGGAGAGATCTAAGAAGCGGGCTGAGGAGATATTATTGCGGTTATGGTTTATGGTATTGGGGAAGGCTAAAAGGTCTGAAGTAGTACTGTGGTGTGGTCGGAAGCCATGCTGGGAGTCTGCCATGAGGTTATTCTGAGTTAGGTGATGCATCAATTGTCTATGGCTACATTTTTCCATAATTTTTGCAAGTGGGGATAGTACTGCTATTGGTCTATAATTGGAGAACTCAGTAGAGCTACCTCCTTTGTGAAGTGGAATTACATAGGATATTTTTCAAATAGAAGGGATTCTGGCTTCTGCTATTGTTTGATTGATTACTATCGAGCTGGGGTAAGGAATGGCATTGACTGCTATTTGTAAGAACCCGCCAGAGAGTTGGTCAGCGGAGAGTGTAGTTGGTTTCAATTTTTTAATCAAGGTACGGATGAGGGAGGTGGCAACTGGTTGGAATCTAAATATGAATTGGTTTATGGGGGTGTTTATTTCATGACAGGGGGGCTGGGAGGTAGTTGGGTTGCTAGGGTTTGAATGGTCTCAGTAAAGAAATGTTAAAAACTGTCAGAGAATTCCTCAGAAGGTTGATCAATGGAGGCTGCAGGGACTGGGGTGGAAGTTTGTCCAGGATGTAATAGCTTATTTATGCCTGCCCAGAATTTCTGAGGCTTGTTATGATTTATATCCTGTAGATTATAATAGTATTTTTTTTGTCTAGTAGAATGGATTTTTTAGTGACATTCCTCATTTGCCTATATTTAATGTGGTCTTGGGGGGTCTTTAGTAGTTCACCATAATACCCATGCCTTATTTCTGAGGGTGATTTTCTGTCTAGACTCTCTGGAAAGCCATGGCACAGTTTTTGCTTTAGTTCTTGTTGGACGAACAGGTGCATGAGAGTCAAGGATTTCTAAGAATTTGTTGTTAAAGTATGCAACTGCTTCATCTAAGGGGAGATGGCTTAGAATTGACCATTTGCATGAGTTTAGCTCTTGTTGGAATTTAGTGGGGTTAAAGTATTTTTTGTTCCTTACCATCCTAAGTAAGGGTTGTTAGGGGTTAATGGCTTTGTGCTTAATAATATAGGTGGGAAAGTGATCGCTTAGGTCGTCAGGGAGGGTCCCAGAGGTGTACAATTGGGGGTGACTATTTATACCCAACAGAGTATGCTTTCTTTTAGGTTTGGGTTTACCTATCCTGGTAGGGGTTGTGATGACTTGTGAGAATGCGTGCAGGTTGACATGGGTGGTTGGGGAGTCTGAGGAACAGGTGTTCCAGTCGATATTGAGGTCTCAGAGTAGTATGGTTTCTTGGGGGTAATGACATGTTAGCCAGTGAAGGGTATCTTCAAGTGTAGCTACATTATTACCTGGGGTAATATATATGCAGATGATATAAATACATTAATTTTTATTAATTTGCAGTGTGGTGGCAAGAATCTCTGTGTTGTTAATTTGAGGTGGTTGTATAGCTTCAATGTGACGTTCAATGCAGATTTATATAGAACAGCTACTCCACCCCCTTTCCTGGAAGCACGATCCAGCCTGTATACGTTATAACCAGGTGGTAGTACTTCATTGTCTGAAATGCTAGGTTTTAACCAGGCTTCAGAAAAACAGAGCATCTCAGGGGAGTAGATTGCTAGGAATGCATGGAGTTCATGTATTGTTGTTAACACTTCTAATGTTAAGGTGACAGGCCAGTAGAGAGTTAGCTGGCCTATCAATTGTAGATTTATAAAGTACAGTTTTGTACCTACCATAAATGTAGATGTTCGAAGATCCACATTGCTGCAGTCATAACCTGTGGGTAGTCCGCTGTCCTCGGTCGGCCCGAATACCAAAGTGTTAGGCTGGCGTCGGTCATGGCGCTCAGATCTGACGTCAGAACGTCGTAGTACTAAAGCGCATGACCGACGCCATATCCTCAGTCTTTCTTGCCCCAGATGTCAGAAGGCCCTAAAAAGAAAGACCATAGCCAAAAATGGAAAAACACCCAATCACCTATGTAGAAACAAAATTTACACCACAGACCACACAAACACCCCAAACTACAGAGGGGAAGGAGGGAGGTAGACTGCAGCAATGTGGATACTTGGACATCTACATTTATGGTAGCTACAAAACTGTACTATGTTCTTCATCTCACATTGCTGCAGTCATAACCTGTGGGTAGAATCCCAAAGCAAAGGTAAAGGGAGGTTGGCAAAATCATAAAGCATTGGGAGCTGCTAACATGCCCTGTAAAACTGCAGTGGCAAATCCAGCCCTAGATTTGGAATAAAGAGGGAGATGGTAATGTTTAGAAAAAGTGTGCACTGAACTCCAAGTAGCTGCCTCCAAAATATCCTTAGTAGCTACCCCTTAAAAAGCAGTAGAAGTGGCAGTCGCCCTAGTGGAATGAGGTCTGATTCCAGCCGGAACCTCCTTACCATGATGAGAATAACAAAAAGCAATACAATGGCCAATCCACTTAGAAATAGTTTGTTTAGAAACAGGTTTCCCCTGAGAGCTCAAAGCAAAAGAAACAAATAACTGTTGAGACTGCCTGAACCCTTTGGTTCTGCTCAAATAATAACGTAACTGCCTGTGAATATCCAAAGAGTGCAAAATTGTTTCCCCTTTATTTTGGGGATCAGCATAAAATGTAGGCAAATGAATAGATTGGTTTAAGGCCACATTTGAAACAACTTTAGGCATAAAAGTAGGGTTAGTACGCAGGGAGACCCTATCCTTATGAAAAATCAGGAAGGGTTCAACTGCCATGAGAGCCTGTAATTCAGATACCCTTCTAGCAGACGTAATGGCCAACAAAAAAGCAGTCTTCCAAGATAAAAACTTTAACTCAGCTGTAGCTGCAGGTTCAAAAGGAGGTAAAGTGAGCTTTTCCAACACAAAATTGAGATCCCAGGAAGGAGTAGGAGCTCTACGTGGGGGTCTTATGTTCTTTGCCCCTCTAAGAAACTGCTTAAACAAAGGGTGAGAGAATAAAGGTGGGTCACAGTCATAATGAGCAGAAATGGCTGCAGCATGAACTTTTACAGAGGAGAAAGACAAACCTTTGTCTAGTAATTCTGTAAGATACTGAAGTGAAACACTCAAATTAGGCACAGAGACATCAAAGCTCATTGCTTTGCTCCAAAGAAAAAATCTCCTCCATTTATCAGCATAAACTTTCCTGGTACTAGGCCGTCTGGCCTCCAAAATGACATTCAAAACTTGATGAGGAAGCTGCGACCCCCCCAGGGTCTAAAACAGAATATGCCAAGCTGTCAGATGCAGGGACTGAATCCTGACATTGCAGAAATGATTGCTTGCCTGGGACAAAAGGTGTGGAACTGCTGGCAAAGGCCAAGGAGGCTCCCGTACTAAACTCCTCAGCAGAGGGTACCAGTGCTGACGTGGCCAATCTGGAGCTATTAGAATCATGCAAGGCTTGTCCTGTCTGACCTTCAAGAGCACCTTGGGAAGAAGAGGCAGAGGAGGAAAGGCATAGACGTGCAGGTTGTTCCAACTGAATGATAGAGCATCCACTTTCCAAGCTTTTGGGTGAAACAGCTTTGTGCAAAACTTTGGCAGTTGGAAATTTAGTGGAGAAGCGAACAGATCTATGTCTGGAGTTCCCCAAGCCACTGGCAACTGTTGAAATACATGAGGATCCAATTTCCACTCGTGGGGATCCACCATCTGTCTGCTCAAAACATCTGCTAAGGAGTTCTGTGCTCCCGGCAGAAACCTTGCCTGAAGAGTGAGGTGCAAACTGAGAGCAGTCTCCCACAAAATCATAGCTTGCCTGCAAAGAGGGTACAAATGGGTTCCCCCTTGCTTGTTGATGTACCACATGACTGTTGTGTTGTCTGTTTGAATCAACACCTGTCCTGGTTGAAGTAGATCCTTGAAAGCCATCAATGCAAATTGGACTGCTAACATCTCCTTCAAGTTGATATGCAAATGTTGAAGTCTGGCAGGCCACATGTCTTGAACCCATTTCCCATTGAAGTGTGCTCCCCAAGCCATGTCTGAGGCATCTGTCGTTAAGATCTGACTCGCCTCTGGTCGGGTCACAGAGAGTCCCTTGTTTAGGTGACATTCCTGAGCCCACCACAATAATTCCCTTTGGATGCAAGGTATTATCTGAATGACAGTGTCCAAATCATGGCAGTGTTGAGTCCACACGCTTTTGAGATACCATTGTAGCTTCCTCATATGCAGTTTGGCATTGGGAAGCACCAGAATACAAGATGCCATGAACCCCAAGGCCTGAAGGACTGTCCTTGCAGTCAGCCTGGACCGTAGAGATAATTGTTGGAAGTAAAGGGCAAGATTTCTTTGTTTGTCCGGGGTCAAAAACGCCATCTGAGAGGCTGTATTCAGTCTCACACCCAGAAAGCACATGTCCTGAGAGGGTACTAGACTGGAGTTTGTTTCGTTCACAGAATACCCTAGGCACCTTAACACTGTCATAATATACTGAAGATGGTGAAGTAACTTGACTTTGTCTTGAGCAAGAATCAGGCAGTCGTCCAAATAAGGATAAATTTGTATTCCCCTTAGTCTTAAGAAGGCTATCACCGGAGCCAGGACTTTTGTGAACACCCTGGGCGCAGTAGATAAGCCAAAGGGCAATGCAGAGAATTGATAATGAAAAGTGCCAGCCAGCGCAGGAACCTCCTGCAGCTGGGCCAGATAGGAATGTGAAGATAAGCCTCTTTGAGATCCAGAGTTACCATCCAGTAATCTTTGCCTAGCAGAGGCAGAAGCTGTTGCAAAATTAACATCTTGAATTTGGGAATGTCCAGGTATGTGTTGAGAATAGACAAATCCAGAATTGGCCTCCAAGTGTTTCCTTTCTTTGGTACCAGAAACAGGCGAGAATAAAATCCTAGGCCAACTTCTGACAGAGGGACCCCCTGGATAGCCCCCATTTCTAAAAGTAAAGAAATCTGCTTGTGAGCCTCCAACTTTTGCTGAGGAGGAACGTCTGGCATGCCTTTGAAAGGAGGCAAGGTGTGAAAATAAAACTTGTAGCCTCGGTGTATAATGTCCAACACCCATTTGTCCTGGGTGACTAAAAGCCAATTTTGCCTGAAAAGTGCCAACTTTCCTCCCAGAGGAGCTGCCAGACAGGAGGGATCTGGCAGCTAGAGATACAGGTCATTGGGTCTGTTTACGAAAAGGCTGACCCCTGCCCTCACCTGAAGATTGTGCAGGGGAACTCCAAGTTCTAGGCCTGAAAGAACCCTGAGCATGAGCTCTACCCCTACCACGTCTAGATCTTCCCCTAGACTGTAAATCAGAAGAAGGATAAGCCCATCCCTTAGCAGGCCAATTTCTGCTAAACTTAGGGGGCTGCACCTGTAAAAAATCCTTAACTGTCTGCATGGACTTAGCTTTGTCTTCCATTTTCTTCAAAACTGACTCCACAGGGGAACCAAACAGAACTTCAGATTGAAGGGGAGCATCCAAAATTCGAGCTTTAACATGCTCTGACAAGTTCTGATCCTTAAGCCAGGCATGCCTACGAATAACCAATCCAGTGGCAGCCACCCTGGAAGAAGCCTGAAGAGCATCAAAACCACACTGCAAAGAATGCTTACCCACCTGATCAGAGGCATGAACTAAATCTTGCAATTCCTTACACTCTATGCCCTCTGCCAAAGCATCTACCTTAGATTTTAACTGATTTAGGAGAAAATTCTGGTACTTCAGCATATGAAACTGGCAATTCAAAGCCCTCATCGCTAGAGTGGAAGAGATATACACTTTTTTACCCCACCTATCCAAAGCTCTAGAATCTTTATCCAGAGGAACTGGATTCTTTACAACTGAAGCCCTGACACCCTTAGGTCCCTGGCTAATAGTTTCCGGGTCAGCTCTTGGGCTCTTATACAAATATTTATGAGCCTCTGGCACTCTGTAATACCTGTCTGGCTTGACCAGGGCAGGAGGCAAAGAATCAGGATTAAGGGAAGCTTCAGAGAAAACATCCTGAACAACATCCAAAACAGGGGGAATAGCCAAGGGCCTATGCTGTGGTAAAAAAAATTCCCTAAGTCTCTTCGAGAATCTGAGAAATCCTGACCTTCCCACTTAAAATGCTCCCTCATGGGTGCAGGGTTTCAGAAAAGAAAAATCCTCTGGAGGGAAGCAGAAGGACTAGAATCCTCTGCATCTGAATCAGAATAAGGAGGAAAATCCTGAATGTCTTCAGCAGAAGACTCTGAGTAATCTGAGGAATGCTCCAATCCTTCCACCTCTGGCTCCACCCTAGGCCTCTTATCTGGAGGGCATAGAACCCCTGATTAAAGAAATCAAATCCTCTGCCATTTTCAACATATGTTTTAGGTACAGAACCTGCAGAACTAGGGCTGACGCCAGAGGAAGACAAACCAGGCCTGACCTTGGAAGGTGCCTTAGAGACAGTAGAAGGCCTAACCACCTTATGCAAAGAAGGGACTACAGAGACCTGAGAGGCCCCTCAGCCTGACCCGACTCCTGAGAGGCCACATCCTGCAAAATTAAAGGCTCCCCCTGAGATTCAGCTGAAACCTCGGCTGGATCCACTGATTCCACCGTAGTTTCTAAAGAACCGGCGTCCGTAACGACGACTCATCCTGCTTGGACTTTAATGATTTTTCCTACGCTTCTTAGCGGTAGCGGGCGTCGGAGGATCCGACGGCATATTGCAGTTACACCGCTTACGACAAGTCTAGCACAATCTAACCTGCGTTTAATGGTGCGCTTATTAAATCTAGCACAAAGCGACACCCGACTACGTCGTGCTCAGGCCCCAAGCAAGGAATACAGAGAGAGTGGTAATCCCTATGAGGTATCTGTTTCCCACAAGAAATACAATTATTCACTTTTTCTGACATCCGGATTTAACTGAGGCAAGAAAAGACAAAAATATTCCCCTAGCAGTAGCCAACTTGGTCTTCGGTCTGAAACTCAAAATACGAAAATTTCAGGACGACGAACGGCACTTGCAAATGCTGCTTCTGCTTCGGACCATGCGACAAGAAAGACTGAGGATATGGCGTCGGTCATGCGCTTTAGTACTACGACGTTCTGACGTCAGATCTGAGCGCCATAACTCACGCCAGCCTAACACTTTGGTATTCGGGCCGACCGAGGACAGCGGACTACCCACAGGTTATGACTGCAGCAATGTGAGATGAAGAACATCTTGGATTACAATTGGGGAGGTAGGTTTGACTGAGGTGGATGGGCCGGGGTTGGGGTGGATGTCACCACTAAGTGTTAGGCTAGGTTTAAACCTAGTGATGAGCTTTAAGAGTTTATGAGTTTATAATAATGTTTTAATCTCAAACTAATGTTTTTGGGTTTGGGAAGTTGATAGCGAGAGCAAGGTGCAGGGCTGGACACTGTAAGATTGGCGAAAGATGGAAGGACTTGTAGTTGGGGGTGACAACATGGTCTCTATTGGGTACTGATATCCAGTGAGATATTGGTTTTCGTACATTATGAGTAGATAAGGGGCCAGCAAAATGGTCAGTAAAAAGGAGTATAGCATTGTGAGTGGAGGAGTGTGGTAGTTAAGGGGCTGTATTGTTTTTGGCGGTTCAACACCAGAGAATAGGATGATAGATTTAGAAGTAATGGACTGAGGATGGATAAAGTTTGTTAGGTGGATACTGATAGGTTGTTATAGCAGGGGGTGTGGCTATGTAACTATAAATATAGAGGTACTGGGGTGGGTGGAAATTGGGGGCAGGGAGAGGAGCAGTGCGAGCCCGAGCAAGGGTGAGATGACAGGGGCTAACACTGACTACAAGTGTTTTCTAAGGCTTCCTGGTGCCATAGGTAAGTATTGAAAGATTTAGTGCAATAGCTTTATTTTAAGCTGTATTTTAATCTTTTTAGGGTAATTGCTAGTTGTAGATTATAAGTTTTACAGCATGATTTTTCAGGGTTTTAGGGTGGGAAACCAGTATGTTAGTATAATATTCAGGGTATTTGTAAGCTTAAAAAGTAGTGTTGTAGAGTAATAGGGGAAAACTTTATTAATTAAAACAAGGAGGGAGCCAAATTACTAAGGGGGACATATTATGGTGCTTTAGACCCAGGTCAGCAGAGTACATTTACCAAGATTTTAGGTTTAGGGTATTAACCTTAGTAGTTTGTTGTGGTCCGACTTCAGATGGGTACAGTTTCTGCAGGGTAGCATCCTTCTGGTAGAAGAGCCCTTTAGTTAGGATATTTTGAGTGGGATTGCCTAAAAATAGAAATTCAGTAAATATAAAAACCTTACAAGCACACAAAACTAATCACTGAGCAGGCAAACATTACAGCTTTCACTTCAACTACAGTATTTATAGTATTCTATAGCTCCGTGAAGCTACGAGCACTATAGATGCTTCGTTTGCTTAATATGGGGATGAGACTAACATAGAAACTGTGCTTGCTTTGGTTTTACTGTGAACTAGATTATCTACAACACATGTAGTTGCTAGTATTAACTTAAATAGTACTTTGGATAAAATACAGGCTGCTACATTTGCTACTAATCTTTACTTTGGATAAAAAGCATGCTTCTGTTCTACATACAGCGTTTTACCTTTTGCAGCTATCAAACGTGCTAAACCCGTGCACTATATCCACTACCTTGACTATTACAATTAACAAGAAAACTTAGATCCAACAATTCAGCTATAAGCTTCTTAATCACAATCACAAAGGCACCATATTAAAAATGATCTATCTGCATAACATGGGTCCCAATCTCACCAGTGAGGACATGACGCTGGGGGCGGGAGTACAGAGCTCTCCCATATTGGTGAGTACTAGATCCAGTATGTTTGAACCTCTGGTAAGGGTAAACTCTATCTGGTCAAGGGTATTTGTGTTAATTAAGACCAGGAATAGTTGTGCCTGTGAGTATGAGGCAGTGTTTGCTTCCCAGTCTACAGAGGATTGAAGTGGTATAAGGAATTATACACTTTCTTCCCAAATCTGTCAAGCAATCTACTTTCCCTGCACCAAGTACAGTACAGCACCCAATACCCAAGTCTTGCTTTCCTAGCTGACTCCAAGGACAATGTATAGGCCTGCTACAGGACTTTTGTAAAAAAAAAAAAAAAAAAGCTTATGTGAGGATCCTAGACACTACAAAACTAGTCAGGCCTCTTGTGGGCAGGTACTGAGAGCCTGAAAGAACAGCTACTGGTTGGGAGGCCCGAGCAAACATTTGTTTGGGAGGCAGAGGCCTCATGAGATTGTTACTGATTATGTTCCCTCATGAAAGTAAGAGCAACCCCAAATGAAAATGCACTGGAGATGAGTCAGAGGCTAAAATGTCCTCATTCTCCAGTGTAAACCACCCGCAGAAAGGTTTTTCCTCCTCCTTTGGAGTGGGAGATTCCTGACAAAGAGGACTGTTCTTAATAAGGCTGCAAACTCTATATGAACTGAAGGAAACCTTGAGCCAGTATAGGCAATTCTTTGAGGGAAGCTAGCTGGGGCTGGAGGCAACTGACTTTCCAAGAAGTATCTGTTTAGGTTTGTCTTAAAGGATGGGCCTCAGGTATCAGGGATTTGGAAGAGTGAGAGTCTGCCTGGGATGTGTGAATCTGAGTGGGGAAGTCTGTGGATTTTTACTTGTTGTGGGCAAAGAAGTCCTTTTCAACAATTACCACGGGAACTGGTCCTCTCCTTGTTTTATAATTGCTGTATTTAGGTGCAGACAACAAGATGGCACACAGTTGACACTCAGGGCAGGTTGTTAATCTGGCATTTGGGCCACTGGGAGACACTAAAGGCTGACTGTGTGGAGGCCTCTGGACAGGAATCAGCTGAACAGGTATTAGTGAAAGGGGTCTGACCGAGTGCTCCTGCATAGCTGATACTCTCAGACCCAAGAGCCTCAAGTGAGCCATCTAGTTTGAGAGACTCCTTCAGCTTTTCCTTCTGGACACTCTTCTCCTGATTGTTTTCTTTTTGAAGGGGATGTCCATACCACCTAGCTTCTTGTTACTCCACAGATAAGATGGGATGGTCTAGGAAGGTGGCTCTTTTTAGTCAGGTACACCTGGGGGGGCTTCCTGCCTTTTAACATTCTTTGGATGAATGTCCTGACAAATCCAACAATTAGCAACATCATGCTTTAGACCCACCCAGTGCACATTGATCCATGACCATTACTGAGAGGAACTTGTTAGTCTACACTAGGGCAGATATGCCCTATATATCCATGTACGGCATCCTCTACTCAGATAGCCATATTATCTGCTTCAGCTCTGTCAATGTGTTCATCAATACCTTAGAAAGATTTAAAGACAACATAAGTAGATACCACCTACATACCAAGTACATGGAGAAGCCCGGGGTAAGGTGACATCAGCCCAGCCACGGGGGAAGGGTACTGGGCTCTCAAAGTCAGAACTGATATCAGAAGGGAGAGATGATAAATCAGGAAGCAAAGGAGAGGTAGTATTGCTGGAAGTGATTCATCCTCAAGTCTTGGTGAGTACCTTCATGAGGTGGACCCCATTTTTCACAAAATCTCACTAAGATGACACTGATATACAGACTGTTTTTATATTGTATATATCATGGATGGAAGTAGGTTACAAAATAAAAAACCTGGGTGCACAAGACCCAGGATAAAAAAAAGTGCCCAGTCCTGGTAGGTGCACTGGTACTAGGCCTGGAACAATGACAGTGTAGAATCCTCAAGACATGGAAACATTCCTGCAATGGGACTAGACCAGGATCAGGGGGAGGATGCCCCCCATTGTAGAAGGAAGTAGTAGTCCACAAAAATCACAAAAATTGATAGG
This sequence comes from Protopterus annectens, assembly GCF_019279795.1. Classification (NCBI taxonomy): domain Eukaryota; kingdom Metazoa; phylum Chordata; order Ceratodontiformes; family Protopteridae; genus Protopterus; species Protopterus annectens. The sequence continues at coordinate 664,009,919 of NC_056731.1, forward strand.
CCAAAAAAGAACCAAAAAGATGATAGTGTGTAAAATTGAGAATAAGAAAGAAATTATGTATTGTTACCATTACGCAAGCAGCCAAGCATTTCCGGACAGAAGATATACAAAATGATTAAGAGAGAAATTAGAGGAAAGAAAAATATTTGCACAAGAAAAACTGCCAGAAGCTTCAAATAAAAATTAAATAGAAGTTATGTTAGCTTATAACAGAAACAGTATAACTGACAGACTCCTGAGAACAGTGGAACCAAAATTAGCTCTATGCATCCAACTTATAATGGGAAATAAAAGTGTGAGGAGACAAATGGTGTCAATAGAGTAGCCAAAGCTCTGGTGGAATGGGCTATAAACAAGGGTAATCAGAGATGTTAGCCATCTGGATAAAGATACCTTTGAAAAGACAAACAGCTGATCAGATTTTCATCCAGACAGTGTAATTTTAGGTCAATGCATTGGTTTAGATTTGATGTTGAAACCACCTTAAACTCTGTCCTTATGGAACACAAGGTAAGTTCTGAAATTCTTCTAGCTGATGTGATAGCCCAGAAAGAGAGTTTTTCCATGATAATAACTTTAAGGAACTTGAAGCTGCAGGTTGAACTAAATTTAGGTCCCAAGGAGAAGGAGGATTTCTTACAGGAGGTCTGAGAAGAAAACTCCTTTCAAAACATTAGGCAGATTCAGAAATACCCACATGGAAATTAGAAATAGCTGCCAATTGAACCTTAAGAGTAGATGGAGATGAACCTGCATGGAAGAGTTCAGCAAGAAAATCAAGGACTAGTTGGATGGAAGCGTGAAAGGATCTATGTCCTTTCCTTGTGCCCACTTACTCAAATAAATCTGTCGAGTGGAAGATTTATGGGAAGCTATCAAAATATCTCAACAGAGTGAGATAATTGAGTTGGAAGTGGAGGAACCAAGCAGTGAGGTTCAGAGAGGGAGGAGCGATGAAACTGACCGACTGATGGATCAAAAGATCTGGAACTAGGTCCAGATTCCACGGGTCGCCCAAAAGAAATCAATGCAGAAAGGGGAACCACACTTCCCAGGCCAGTAAGGAGCAATGAGGATCAATGAGGCCTTCTGAGATAGCTTTCTGTATTACTTGAGAGATCAGTGGAAAGGAGGAAATGCATACCCTGCTGGATTGGCCTGGTAAAGGGAATAGAGTGAAGTATTCTCTCCACTTGCTGTTTTGGGGAGTAGCAAAAGATCGCAGCAAGGCTGACATCTCTCACACTACAGAGTCATACAGAGACCACACGTGAGGCATGAGAATAGCTCTGCTCAACTTGTCGCAATGTGATTGGCTGAGAAGAAATTCCGCCTTGTTTGTTGATGTACCACACTACAGACATATTGTCTGTCTGGATTGCAATCGCTCAAGAGAGTCTTGAAGGGCTTGCACTGCTCTCATCTCCAGAACATTTATGTGCAAGTGGCATGCCATGTGCCCTGGACTCTGCCCTGATAATGCCCCCCCACCACCGATCAGGGGGAGGCATCATCAGTCAGTAACAACGGAGGAGAGGTGAACAAAATGGTCTCCCAACAGGAGCTGGGGAAGACATCCACCACATGAGATGCTTTTGCACGCATCATAATGGTGTGAGACATTGGAAGTTCCTGGTATGACCATTGAGAAAAGAGCATCCACTGAAGGATCCGCATGTGGTATCTGGCCAATGGAAGGAGGGATTCCCAACACCTTTAGAACTAACCTGGCTTTGGCTCTGTTGTTGTTGAGAAGTAGTGATACCAATTTTGAATGTCTGATATCCTTTGGTTACGTTAGTGTTGCAGACATGTTTACAGTATCTAAATTTCAGACTTTCGCAATTTATTGAGATACCCAGTTTTTTGACAGGCGAAAAGTGTAATCTCTGGCCATCAGAAGGAGATGCTTGGGGAGCTGTGAGGAGCCAGTCGTCCAAATATGGAAACACCTGGATCCTTTGTCGTCTCAGGTGAGAAGCTACCACTGCCATGCATTTGGTAAACACCGGGGCAGTGGGAAGGCAGGGCAGTGGATTGAAAAATGACTGACCAAAAGGGGCCCTGAATTGAAAAATGACTGGTTCCCAGCCTGAAGCGGAGGAATCTTCTGCTGTTCATTTTATGTGATACCTGAAGGTCTATAGAGCACATCCAGTTTCCTTTCCCAATAGGGAAGAATGGATTGCAGCGTGACCATCCGAAATCTTGTTTTCTTTGACCGATCTGTTCAAGATACTGAGATCCAAAATTGGTCTCCAGTCCCCTGTTTTCTTTGGAACTAAAAAGAACCTTGAGTAGATTCCGGATCCTAGTTGGTCTGCTGGCACTGGCTGAAGCAAGCAGTTTTGAAATTTCCAAAGCTGCTATATCCCTTTGGTGGAACATCTGGAAGGGATTTTTGACTGATTTAAAGAAATGGAATAGAATAACCTTCGAAATGATGGACTGTACCCATTTGTCTTGTGTCAAGGATAGCCAGGCTTCTGGGTACAGTGACAATCAAGATGGGCAGTCGGGCAATCAGGGATGCTGAAAGGGCTTATCGTGGTTCTGCGGACCCCTCTGCCTCTTGTTGTTCCACCTCTGCCTCTGAAGTCCCTTGAGATTGTTTCCTTCTGGCCTTTGGGGTAAGGCCTAGAAGGCAGAAAGGGTCTTGCCATCAGTCTCGCACCTAGTCAGGGTTTCTTTCACTTGTGGACCAAAGAGATGATCCATCAAAAGGGGTTCGGTGAAAGCGTCTTTTGAAAGGTTCCAAAATTGGTTCCCCATCGGCCGCATAAGAGAGGAGGCATGGAGGAGTTGGTTCATTTTCTTGAAACCCAGCATTTCACACGCTTTGATCAAAGTCCCTTTGAAGAAAGTGAAATGGCACAGGTAATTCAGATAGTAAATGTCGCTGAGGAGAACATCTATCCATGGACCTAGATTCCTTGTTAGGTGGATGGACAGGCACTGAAGGATCGGCCAGTTCCTTCTTTGTGGCGGCAGCTACCACCATAGCATCCACAGAGTCTCCTTTTGTTAAAAATTCCTTGTCTGATGGAGCTGTGTTGAATTTTGGGGGTCTTCTGGGGGTGGGGTCCACTGAATCAGCCCGTCCATGCTCTTTTTAGCAACCACCTGCATGAGGGGGGGACACCCAGGAGGTGGAAGGACAAGAGCCAACCCTCACGCCCAAGATACAGGGTTGAGGGCTGGCCACCCTCTGTTTAAGGATCTCCAGAATGTCTGCAAATGAGACATCTTTAGGAGCAGAAGGGGAACCCTCAGAATCATCCAGATCTGTGTCCGATGATAGACTCAGGTGAGTCAATGTGCTTCCTTCTTCCTCACTTCCTCTTCGAGAGCTCTCCAACAAGAGGAGAGCCTGAAAGAGATGAAATCCCCAAAGGAGCTCCTGAGGAGTTGGCTCTCTGCGGTCCGGGATGAGGGAGTGAGTCGACTTACCCTGAGGCAGCATAGAGGAGGGGCTGACGAGCCGACTGTGGAGTAGAGCCAGGCTCTAACACATGACGCACCCCTGTCAGGCAGAGCCAGAGGTCCCTAAGGACCGACAGTGATGGCTCTGAGAGGCCGAACTCACCCACCGAGAGGAGGGGGTCGGACAAGGGTCCGATGCCACTCACCAAGTCCGGCGCCGAGATTCCTCCATGGAAGAAAACGGAAAGACAATTGTCAGGTGACCACAGTCTCGAACTCAAGAGAGTCAAGGAGGAAAGAGTTGATGGACGGGGGCACGCCGACTGAAGTCGGGCTCTGAAGCATCTGGGCTAGTGCCCGGACTTGAGTAGTCGACTCACCACCTCTGAAGGTCATGATCGGACAGCCTCGATGACCTAGAGGACAGACAGCAGGGGAGATCCTGGAGCCAAGAGAAGGTGACCTAGACCTCTTTCTGGTTGTCGGCTCAAGATCTTGTGATAAAGGCAAAGGTTGAACAACCTGAGGTCAAGACCTCGATGCCTTGGAGGGCTTCCTGTTGAGACAGACAGGGAATCCTCAGGCTTCAACAAGCCTCTCAGAATAAGCTTGTTTTTCTTTCCTGCAGGACCCTGGGGCTGAAGCCATGGCAAACAGCACAGGAGTCCTGCAGGTGCAAAGGCCCCAGACAATAGACAAGAAGTGTGAGCGCCTGTCAGAGACATTTTCTGACAGCACGATCACACTTCTTGAATCGAGACCTTTGCTTCTTTTTGACATAGCCTAACTGGTGAACACAAACACACACTCAAACACACCAGTTATACCCTGTCAGAATAACAACTTTAGTAAAAATACTAAAAATAAAGTACAATAAACAGTAGTAAACTACACAAACACTCCCTAGGGAAGGAAGGCCTAAGGCCCAAGGGAAGAACTAAAAGTTCTTTTAAACAAGAAACGGGAAAAATTAGGTCGGGATAAAGTTCAAAGAACTACACTAATTTGAGAATAATTAAACTAAAAGGGTAAAAGAGTAACTTTTATAGAAAAAGCTAAAACTCACCAGGAACCGGTAGAACAACCAACCTCGAAGCTGTAGCGGCAAACGAGATCTGAGGTAACTCTCGCCTAGCATTGTGGGATATAAGGGGAGCCGGTCGGGCAGTGGAACCAACTCTCGAGCTTTTAGAGTGGCCGAGTCGGAGCCGAGGTCGGCTCCGAACCCATCCAGCAAGAATGAAGGCGAGGTAGACAACTTAACATTGTTCATTAATACAACAGATTTATGAAAAACATCATACACCAAGAAACCACGGGCTGTTTGGAAAAAAGTGACGGAGGAAGTGCAAAAATATAAAGAACAAAATCTTGAGATTTTTGAAAGGTATGAAAATGAAATATGGGCATGGGAAAGAAAGAGATCTGATATAGTGCAATATTTATGCAAAGGAGAAATAAATTAATCCATACAAAAAAGCAGCCCTAAGATATTTGAAGAGAAATACAGGTAAAGGTATCCACATATGGAAAATTTCACAATACAAAAAATAAGATCACATAGAGGGAACATAGAACAGATGATTAGTAAAGTAAAAGTTAAAGAAATAGAATTTGACGTTGTGGACTACCTGCAAAGTGAAGGATTTACTGTAAAAAGTCTAACACGGGTTACTTCACAGCATCATGGAACAACAAGTTCCCCAAGTAAGGAGAAACAGGAGTAGCAGGAGACATCTGAAGAAGAAATATGGACATGGGAAAGGAAGAGAGATTTAATATGGTGCAACATTTAGGCAAAGGAGAAAGCAAAACTAATAAATACACAAAGAGCAGCACCAAAGATATTTGGAGAGAAATATAGGCACAGGCATCCAGATATAGAAATTTACAACACACAAGAAAAGAAAACACAGAGGAAAAGTAGAAAAGAGGATTAGTAATGTTAAAGTTTGAAAGACAGAAACTCAGGTTACGAAATTTCTTGTGAAGTGAAGGATTTTGTGTAAAAAGTATAACTCTGATAACATCATAGCAGGATAGAGCAATGGATCCCCAAATTAAGGAGACCCCAGTGGAGTGGGAAACATCTGATCCATTGCCATATGAAAATACTTTGGAGGCATTCACAGGAAACAGTTACAAAAGTGCAGTTCTAGTTGCACAGCAAGGGAAGGAACAGGAAACTGTGGCAACTCTGACTCAGTCAATGTTGTGAAGTGATAGGTCAGTGAGTTCCCACATGAAGGAGCAAAGGATAGCATTGGATGAAACTGAAGAGAATGTGGCACAGGAAGATGCTCTGGAGCTTTCTGTAGAATGCCTGCAGGAAATGCAGAACAAAGAATGTGCCCTCAGTTTAGAAGAAAATGATCTAAGAGAACAGTTGCTTGATTTAATACAGAGCAATAAAAGAAACAAGACTACAGAAAGCCAATAAAACCCAAAAATTTAGAAGTTTGATAAATGAACACAGTAATTAGGACTGTTCACAGAGATTCATGCTATATAACAGAAGTAAATAAGATACATTACCAGAGTTCTACTGTGGCGACCCCTAACCGGGAAAAGCCGAAAGACACAAACAAGACTGAGCAGCTAAATTAATAACTGATAAAGTCTAACCACAAAAACACGGGGCAGCAAGGGAAAGGATGTGGGGGAGAAATCAAATGCCATCATGGCAAGGAAAAATATAAAGCAATTAAGACATGAACTGTCTGGTTAGGAGAGGGAACAGATCAACAAAAATACTCAAAGATAGACGCGATAAAAGCAATGCATAGTATAAGAACGGATCAGGATCTATTGTCCACTATCATAAATAATAACCTACAAATAGCACAGTAAGAAAAATGAAGAAGATATGCAGATAAATACAAAGGAAAAGTACAAAATAAACAATTTATTGATGACCCCAAAAATGTTTTATAGAGAACTGGGAAATAAGGCAAAAGCAACTGAACCACCATAAAAAAAAAAGAACGGATACATTCTGGAGAAACATCTATGAAGATCCTGTGGAACATAAAAATGTTGAATGGATAGAAGTACTAAAAGAAAGAAGTTCAAATGTATAACATATGAAATAGGATGAAGTAATGGCCAAAGAGATTGAAGCAAAGTTAAGATCATCTAGCTGGAAAACCCCAGCCCCCAATGCAGTAACTAACTTCTGGCTAAAAGTATTAACTTATTTACATGAAGATTTAGCTATGGGTAAGTACTATTTATATGTGCACCCTGAACTGTCACCAACCTGGTTAACAGGAAACAGCAACACTCCTACTTAAGAGTGAACCTGCAAGCTATCCTAAAAACTACAGACCATTAACTTGTCTTCCGGCAACGTTTAAACTATACACTGGAATTGATGCTGACAGAGTTTATAGTCATTCAGAAGAAAACTCAATCACGGCAAAAGAACAAAATGGCAACAAAAGAAAGTCATAAGGATCATTTTCTGTTAAAGTCATAATGGAGAACTGTAAAAAGGGGAAGAATCTAAGTATGGCATGGATAGACTACAAAAACTCATTTGACAGTATTCCACTTTCATGGATAGAAGAGTGCTTAAAAGTGTATGGCATACACCCTAAGCTGATCAATTACATTACAGTGACAATGAAACAGTGGCAAACCACTTTGCAGTTCAGCCATGATAAAGGGTAAATTATTACTCTAGGGATAAAAATTCAAAGGGGGATATTCCAGGGTGAATTTTTGTCACCGGTGTTCTATTGTCTTGCCCTTAACCCATTAAGCTGTCTACTTAACAGATTAGGTCATGGCTACAATTTGCCTCCCAGAAAACAACAAAGCATTAAAAACTTCTCATCTTCTTTTTGTGGATGACTTAAAATTGTGTGTGCATCAGAACAGGAACTGAAAGCCCAACTGCAAGTGGTTAAAACTTTTTCAGACATGGTCTTGATAAATGTACAAAACAACCTTTAAAGCACAAACGCTGCAGCACCAAGAAAACATCAGTTTGGGACAAGAATGTGATATAAAAGAACTTGAGCAAGATGGAGTATATAAATATTTAGGAAGTGATGAAGGATCAACAATAAAACATGAACAAATGTGACTAAAGCTTAGGAAGGAACATTTTAGAAGCTTAAAATTAATACTAAAAACAGCACTGACATCTAGGAACAAAGTCCAAGCTATAAACCAATTTGCTCTTCCTGTGCTAACTTACAGTTTTGGAGTGACTGACTGGCCCCAAAACGTGTTGGATCAGTTGGACAGAACAAGGAGGATGCTTCATGCTCAAATGATTTATAAAAAATAGTGTATACTAAGACTATATCTTCCACGTTCTGGAGGAGTTATGGGCCGCCTCGAAATTGATCACATGTATAGATCTGCAGTCGTAGGACTGCATACAGATCTGCTGACCTCAACAGACCTAAACGTGAAAGTTGTAAAACAACATGATGAGAATAACTTTAAGAAGACTTCCCTGCTTAGTTTAGCAGAAGCAGGGCTGTGTCAAGCATGAATGGAAATCAGGCAGCAACTGAATGTGCCAAAAAAAAAAAAACAAAAGAAAGAATATAAGGTGAGGATCAGATGAAAAGGCAAGAAATGTGGAAAATGCATAAATACAGTTGCAAGTATAGAAAATTCTTGGAATAACCTCGTGTTGATCAGGACTGAATGCAGGAATGGTTAAGGAGAGGTGAATTTAAACCAAAAGACGAAAGGTTAATATCAGCGTCCCAATATACTGGACTACGCACATGTTAGTTTACAAAGTCCATTGAACATGGGGGAGAAACAAAATGTAGGTATTTGTAGGTATTGTAAAACAGAATTTAAAATAGTTGCACATCTTATTGCTGGTTGTGATATACTAATGGCAGAAAGACTGTACTCTGAAAGGCATAATAATGTGGCAAGACTGTTGCACTGGGGACTGTGCAAACATAATACTGAAGTAGACAAAAACACTGAAAACATGAGCCACAATGCGTTATAGAACATGATGAAGTTTACATCACCTGGAATCGCCCATTACAAACAGTACAGTTCAAAAAAATAGATGAAAAAAAAACATATACACTAGTCCAGGAAAAAAAGACAAAAGTAGCATTCATCTTTGAAATTGCTACACCTGGTGACTACAGTGTCTTATGTACAGAAAGAGACAAAGTCATAAAATACCAGTACTTACATGCAGAAACGAGGGCAACATGCAAGAAGGATACCCAGACAGTTCCAATACTAGTAGCAGCTACAGGTCTTACAAAAAGGAATTTACAGTTGTACTTAGACATGTTACCAATACATATAACTCTTATGAATTGCATGGGTTATTACTGGGCACTTTGCCGGTGCTGTGAAGAGCAGTTCTGGCTAACATCAAAGATTGAACAAATATTGATTTCATGAACTTTAACCATACTTTGACTTAGGGATGTGGTCCATTCCTGTCATGGTATTAGAATCCCAAAAGACTTGGAGAAATTAAGAGAGAGACATACTCCTAATGTTATGACTGCAGCAGTTAACAATACTAACAAAGTCTTACTTTCTGTTACAACAGATTTAGCAGTAAACTATTTTGTTGGCTTCAAGACTATGAGATCCAGTTGGTCTTGAGGCAGAAGATCTATACAGTTTGGCAGATTTCTGTGTCACGACTATAAGCTGAAGAAGATTTCTTGCATATACAACTGTAATCTGTTCTTCATGTAACAGCCTGTGGAAAAGGGCAATTCAGCAAAAATATTCACAATAATTGTGCCTTTCATGGGATTTTCTCGCCATTTGAATATCCATGTAATCCATGCTCTGTGATTCAACTGTGAAACCCAAACACAAAAACTAACAGCAGAAAGTTTAACCATATAAACAGTGAAAACAAGTGCCTCTGAAAAAGAGCAGAGGAAAGAATTCTAAACCTTAAGAGAATATATCAAAAATGAGAAAAATGCATTTGCATTTCTTTTTTAACAGCAACAGTGAAACAGCTCAAAAAAGCTCTAATTTGATAAGATAAAAACTGCTACACATAGATAAAGAAATCCTGGTGAGACAAAAAGGTGATGAGACAGGAAGATAACCTGTGTAAGTGGTGAGCAAGGTTTAAGGTTATGAATCAATGCTAACATCTCATTTATGTTTATGTGTTTAGTGTGTCCTGAGAACCCCACAAGCCTTGCACTTTAACCCCCCTGGACAATGCTTCCCACACAAAATCTGAAGAGACTGTCTGGAGATTACACTGCAGTCTGAAGGAGGAAAGGTAACCTTGGATTCAGAGATGGATGATCTTTTCCACCACTGCATTTCCTGTTTCACAAATCCCAGTATCTGTACATGGAAATTCAAGGGATGAAAGTGCTTGGTCCAACAATTCTTTAAGTACCACTGAACTTTTCTCGTATAGTCTGGCTAGTGGTATCACGAGGATCACTGATGCCATGAAGCCTAGAATTTTGAAGAACTCTCTTGCTATGGCCACATTTAGAAGACAGAACTCCAGGAAAATGCCTGCATATATCAGAAATATGTCTTCTCGAAGGAAAGCAGTCCTTTTCACTGTGTCTATCCAACATTCCTGGAAAGTGACTTGTCGAGAGGATGTAAGGAAGGGCTTTTGAAGCCCAGGAGGGAAAGAAGAATCTGACCTTATCCAAGCACGTCAAGAAATGTATAAATAAGGGAAAATGTGGATAACTAAGGTTCTGCAATATGCAACCACTGGGGTCAGACACTAAGTAAATATCTGAAGTGCAGTAGATAGCCCAAAGGGTAATGTAAAAAAATGATAACATATTCCAGACATAGCAAATCTCCAAAATGTCCTAAAACTGAGAGCAACAGGAACAGGATGATGAACATCCTTGAGATCTAGAGTCACCATAAAACAGTAGCCTGGAACCAATGCCAGGAATTACTGTAAAGTAAGCATTTTGAATTCTGGAATTTACAAAGGTGTTTAGAAAGGATGAATCTAGGACAGTTATCCAGGAATGCCCCTTTTCTGGTAGTAAAAAGATTATAGAGTAAAATCCTTTGCCTTTGTTTATTGTAAGCACTGGTGCTATGACCCCTGCTTCTACCACATGATGGATAACTGGAAGAAACAGATATATATGGTCTGGTGGGTGTGGGGGAATTCCCCTGAAAGAGGAAAGATTTTCTATTCACTGCCAAGTGCATTCTTTCCAAATCATCCTCAGAACCCATTGTCTGAGACTATTTATATCTGGACTGCAGGGTTGACACCAAGCCTTGGGGAAGGAGGAAGAGAAAGAAGGGCAGGAGGGGGATGAGTACTCTGTGTCTCTACACAGTCATTACTTTTTGCGGGGATTCTTTTTTGGAAAGGAACATTATTGCTTGTTTTGAAGAACTATCCTGCCATTTCCGTTTGGATCCCTGACTTTTGTTTGGCTGGGATGTTTGGTTGTCGTGACCCTTGAAGGATGACGCCTTGTTTGTTGACAGCTTAGGTACATAAAACATCCTAGATATCCCATGCATTAATTTGCCTCTATTACCCCACTGTTAGAAAATCTGTGTAACAGAGGGCACAATCAGTATTTCACAACTTAAAGCTGCATTCAGAATTCTGGCTTTTAAATCATCAGAGAAGTTCTGATTACATAACAAAGCATATTGTTTTAATATAACAGAAAAAGCAGCACTTCTCAAGGAAATATCTGTTCATTCAAGCTAACCTCTCTAAGCATGTTTCGAAACCCATGTCAAATTACAAACAATTGCATTCATATAAGACTTTTGCTCTGCAGGTAAAGACGCAAGAAAATCATTCAAACTGTATGCACACTCTAAAATAAATTTCCCCATAGATATATATATATATATATATATATATATATATATATATGTGTGTATATATAGCCTTGATCCTTTTGCCCAGAAAATCTAACCATTTTCTCTCTTTTAATCAAGGCTAGTAGGATGAGATGATGCCAAGGACTTATTTGAGCAGGCAGCTGCTGGAAGATTACCGGCATACTGCAGGCAGCTTTATAAACATCTTCCAAGGCTGGCAAGACAGGATGGATAGCAACAGATGTGAGCATTTTGTTACTATAATTTCATATACTCTGCCTAATTATGGGGTAGTTCCCAGCTGCTCCCAAACAAAATCATCACTAAATCAAGCAATCATCTGAGTAAACAAAAGCATCATTAAATCAAGCAATCATGTGAGTAAAACTGAACACTTTGGACACAGAGTCAAGTAGGAAATCACCATTGTCATCAGACTCCTCATCACAACCACCAGAATTAGCTGTCTGCATGGGTCTATATTATATCTTCAAAGAGGCGTTCCATTGAATATCTCTTCATCGACCCTTAAACAGCAAAAGCAGAAAACTCCAAACATTCACATCAGTGATTTCTTTCCCTAGGAAAGAAATTGCTTTCCCTGAAAACATAAACACATCACTACAAACAAAGTAGGGGGCTTCACCCCCACCTAAATATACCAACTCCCAAGATTGCACTGCAATGGGGAAAATGGCAAACTAACAGGGATGGTCAAGCAATTTCTTTTCCAGGGAAAGAAATCGCTGATGTGAATGTTTGGTGTTTTCTGCTTTCAATGGAACACCTCTTTAAGGATATAATATAGACCTGTCTGCACAACACTCTCAGCCAAGGAAACTACATCAGTCTTATAAATAGCTATAATCTGATTAGTTACATAATGAAGATTCTTTTTCTTGTGAACTTCACTACTAGATAAAATATCTGGGGATAGACCATCAGGATTGGCAACAGGTCTCTCACCCAGGAGTACTCAGGCACCTAAAGGGTTTGGTTCTCTCATACTTGCACCTTAAGATTTTGTTTCATACCTATACCAGGTACTGGAGCAGCCCTGGAGGATGTGTTGAACCCCCATTCCATATTGTCCAGCAAAGCTACATTAGAAGGAGACAGGGCAAAAGGTAAGGGGTCTGCGGCCAACAAAATCACTAACCATAGGCTGGGGCAAATTTTCTTTTTAGGTGTAATCAGATTTAATTGGGGGGGGGGGGTACCACAGTTCAGATACATTAACTAGGTGGAGAGAGAACACGAGAATAATAAACTGTCAGTACTGAATAACATATCAAAATAAGCTCTTAAAGTTTCTAGTCATACATTTATCCCCACACAGCTAAACTCAAACCAAATTGTGCTATTATCACAAAAAACAGTTTAAAAGGTGAATTCTTTTAACACTGTCGAAGTTCAATAATTTCCCGTACACCAAAGCAACCAATGTGCCAGGCTAGTTCTAGACATTATTTTATGACAATTTAACATGGCTAAAGATGTTTAATAGCAAGTTAAACTATATTTTCTTGTCAGAGAGAATAAGATCTCCACAGTGCATTCAAATAACTTAACTTGCAGTAAAATCATGATAAAGAAGTTAAATACTTACCATAAAGTTCCATCTGTGTTCTCCAACTTCATTCTTCCTCAACTAGTGGGTTCGGATCTGATCCTTGGATCAGACTCAACTGTTTTACTAGCTTGTGGCCAGCAACAAACTCTCAAGCTCCTTCCCTACCCATAATGCACCACCCCTAACATCCCTCAGACCTTGTTTGCAGCTTGATAGGAAGCCTGTAAAAGAAATACCATAACTGGAGTTCAATGCAAAGGACATAGGTGTCCTGAAGTACCTCATTCCTCCAGAAGTCAGTTATGAAATATGGAGGGGGATGGTGGGTGGGGAGTTGAGGAAGAATAAAAAAAAAAAAAAAAAAGTTATGTACTCACCATAACGTTCCATCTGTGTTGTCCATTTTCATTTATCCTCGACATATGGGGTTTGGTTCCAAGCATCAGAACCAACTTGGCCATTACTACAGCTCTTGGTAGCCAAAAACTCTCAAGTCTAACCCTTGCCCATAAAGCTCCTTTCCCTTTCACCTCAGATCGAGTTTGCAGAAAGACAAAGTGATTGAAACCCAAAAACTTTCATGGAGTCCATATCTGGAATCACATGACAATAACAATAGTAATAACTGAACTGGCATATGTCCATTATACGAACCACCAAAATTTAAGGGCAGGGGGAAGAAGGGAGGGAAGTCTAGGATAAATGAAAATGGACAACACAGATGGAATGTTATGGTGAGTACATAACTTCTTTATCTGATGTCAATTTTCACTTTATCCTCAACATATGGAACAGAGGCCTCAGGTACCTTAGGCTTTGGGTGGACTTAAGGATATTCCTGAGAACCACAGAACCAAACAATACTCTTCCCTTGGAGACCAAATCTAAATTGTAATGAGTAATAAAGGTACGAGGAGTAGCCCAAGTTGCTGCTGCACAAATGTTACCCATAGAAGCTCCAGATTAAAAAAGTGCTGAAGTAGCAACTGCTCTTGTGGAATGAGCTTTAAAGCCCTAGGTAATAGGTTCATAGGTAGGTACTAGGCTATTAGCCCTAGGGCCTATATAAGCCTAGCCAAAAAAGTACCCTGGCTTTCGCCACCCAAGAAAATTATTTTCCTGTGCCCCTGTCGAGCAGAGCCACAGAAGTGATCCCTGGGGTGAATTTCCTATTTCCCATCCAATCATCAAGATTTTTCTTGAAGAGTGCTAATGAGGAGCTCTGTTTGACATAGATAGGTAGTCTGTTCCAGAGTATGAGAAGTCTCTGGGACAGGAATCTATCCCTCCAGCATGTTCTGTCTATTGTGATGACACGGTTTAGGTCCCTAGAGCGTGTAGCTCGGAGGGATTGGAATTTCTTTAAGTGGAGCATGTCCAACAGCTCTGGGTTTGACATAGCCTTGTATGTTAGGTGGAAATCTCCTCTGAGTAGGTGATATGTGACGGAGTAAAGCTGGAGTTTTTTGAGACAGTCTGCGTAGGGCATCTGTTTGAGGCCAGTAATCCTCTTTGAGGTATTTCTGTGGCCTTTCCAGTTGTTGTAGATGTCTTGTGAGGTACATACCAAAAGGGGAGGTGTACTCTATAATGGGTCTAATGAGTGATGAGTAGAGGGGAACAATAACCTCTTTTTTTCTGGATGAGAAACCTTTTGTGATGAGGTGAGCCACGTAGAAGGATTTCCTGACCACTGTGGCAATGTGATTATCAAAGGAGAGACTTCTGTCCACCTGTGTCCCAAGGTCTCATCATACTTTCAGCATTAAGTAGACTACCACTTATGTGGTAGTTCATGGGTACAGAGTTTTTACCAAAGGGGATGACAACACACTTTTTGGCATTGAGGTTCAGGCCATGGCTTTGACACCAGGCATCTGTCTCAGTGAGGCCCTTTTGTAGTATTGTCCACATTGTTAGGAGTTTCGATTATGGCTCCTAGTTTGCAGTCATCTGCAAACTTTGTTAGCCAAAGACCTTCTGTGTTAGCCTGTACTTCAGAGAAGTAGATACCAAACAGGAGAGGACCCAGGACTTAACCCTGTGGTACTCTACTTGTCACTGGTCTGAAGTCAGATTTGGAGTGTGCTACTTTCACAGTGTGGGTTCTGTCCATGAGCCAGTTGGCAACCCATCTTGTGACATATGCATTTATACCAAGTTTAGTGAGCTTATCTATAATTGTAGAGTGGGTGATGGTGTTGAAAGCCTTGGCGAGATCTAGATAAGCTGTGTGAACCACCTTACCCTCATCTATGGCTTTGGTGACTGCTTCAAAGAAGTCATTCAGGTTTAGGAGACATGAACTGCCTTTTACAAACCCAAACTGGGTAGGGTCCAAAGTTTGGAGATTACCAATGTCTTTGTTTATGAGTTCCATGATGATACATTCCATGGTGTTGCAGACCAGGCTCATCAGGCTAATGGGGCAGTGGTTCCTGGGGTCTGTCATGGCTCCCCTTTGTGGTGTGGGGATAACTGTCACGGTGTGCCATTCAGTGGGCACAAAGCCTGAGGTGAGGCTATGACTGAACATGGTACCTAGGTAGGGTGCCAGTTCACTCTGTAGTTCATGCAGAACGCAGCCTGGGATATTGTCAGGTCCCATGGATGCTGTGTTCTTGGCTTTGGAGAATGTGTTTTTTACCTGTGCAGCCATGATTACAGGAACTTTGCATTCTTCCGGTATAGAGATGGGCCCTCTAGGGGGTGAGAGGGGGGTAAAGTTAGCACTGAACCTATCTGCCAGGATGTTGGCAATATCAGTTGGTTCTGTAAATTTAGTGCCATTGTGCTGTAACTCAGAGCAGGTCTGAGTGTTGCCATTGAGATTCTTGACATAACTATAGAATGCTTTGTGGTTGTCTTTAGAGTCAATGGCAATTTTGTTTTCATTATTAGCTTTGGAGGATTTTATGAGGGATCTCAGCTTCTTACTGAGGTTGACCAGGGAGTTCCTCCAGTCATGGGATTTTACTCTTTTTTTTTCAACAGTTTCTTTCTTCTGTTGTAGAGTTTGTTGATGGCAGAGGACCACCAGATTGGCTTCCTTTTTTTGGAGGATAGCATCTTGGTTCTATTAGCATGCACTCGTGTAAGTGCTTATAAAGTGAATTTGTGTAGGATTCAGCAGTCGTACCTCTATTATCCGTCTGCATGGGTGTCACTTCTGTCTTAAGAAGTGTGAAGTTGGCTTTGGAGAAGTTTTTTACAGTGGTTTCCCTAACTGGGGGTGGGATGTGGATGTCTAGAGTGATTAGCTTGTGGTCGGATCTGACCAACGAGGAATGGACTTCAACCAGTTGCCCATGTTGGTAATGACCAGGTCTAGGATACTGCTGCCCCTGGTGGGGTGTGAATAAGTTGATCCAAGGCATTGGAATTTATGAATTCCAGAAAACGTTACGCAAAAGAGTTGGTACATGAGAAGATTTCCCAGTTAATGGTGGGGTAGTTGAAATCAAAAATTATTAGGGTGTTGGGTTGTACCCTAATACTTTCCAGTGTATCAAGAAATGAGGAGTGGGAATCCTGGGGCATGGTGGGGGGTCTGTAGCAAATAAAAATTTGGATTGCGGTCTTGCCCAGAGTTAGTTGCACTTGGATAATCTTGGATGCATTATGCTGTGCAACTAGCCTGGAGGTGAGGATATCCTTAATGAATATGGACACACCTCTACCTTTATTGCTTCGTTCCAGGTTAGGTGGCCAAAAGGTGTGGTATGAATTATAGCCTGGTAACGAGGGGTGCTCTCTGGAGCTTTGAACCAGGTCTCTGTCACTGCACAGATGTCGATGTTCTCCATTTTAAGGAGATCCTCATTTCTGCTTTTTGAAGTTTAGACTTCTAGCATTGAGTAGCATTACCCTCAGATTTTTCTTGCTTGTACATGAATTTGTCATTTGAACCTTGCGTAAAAAAGCCACTATAGGGGCAGCAAGAGCCTTAGCCAGTATCCGGAATCCCAAGGGTGATGGGTGCAGACCATCTCTGGCAAAGCATCGTGGTCTGTCGATCATGTCGTCCCAGGCAGACAAATACTGGATCCCCTTAGAATGACACCAGAAGCTTAGCCAATTGCTGAAGTCAATCATTTTGTCCTTGTACTGTGGTATCGTTCTGGGTGATGACAGGATGCTACTCAGGGCTAGGGTCATACCTGTCTGGGCTACAAGATCTGAGAGCTCCTCCATGTCTCTTTTCATCTAGTCGAGGGAGGTACGTCTCAAGTCATTCACACCAACATGGACAATAACAGTGTCATATTTTTACTTGTTGTGGCGTGACCTGAGTGCGTGTGTTATGTGGCAGATCCTGGCACCTGACAGGCAGCTGAGAGTAACTTTCTCCTTGTTTAGCCTGGTGAGTGGAACAAGTGTGCCTGACTATAGAGTCACCTATGACTAGAGTGTTTGGTACATTGTTATGCCTTATGGGCTGTGGTTGAGTGGCACACTGAGTTTATGAGCTATGTGTCATTTGGGTTGTGTTGGGGGGTGGAGTTTGCTTGCGTTTCTGTTTTGGAGGTCCCTGATGCTTGGACAGGTTTTTACTGAGAGCCTCCATGAATGTAAGTGTGTGTTTTGTGTTTCTATGTGTGTGTTTTGGTGGTGTAGGTTTTGAGGGACTATGTGATGAGTGTGGTGTGGTGCAAGTGTTTACCTTCTCCTCCTGACTGTCTAGTCCAGTCTTGGGAGAAGAGAGCTTTGCTTCCAGTTTGGCTATATAAGTGCATCTTTCACAGGTTGCAGTGTTGGGTGGTAGGAGGAGAGGGTTGTCTGTGTACATGAGGCAATTGCTGCATTGCCCCAAGATGCCCAGATTCATCAGGTAGACAGGAGAAAACACCAGGAGATGACCCTTAGACATGCCTGGATAGGTGCTTATTTATTAAGTACTAAAAACTGCTTTCCTCTAGACAAGTGAGGAAAGTTGAGTGCTGTAGTAATTTGCAGCTTATTTAGTGCTTACAATGAGTTCTGAACAAGTGCTGAGTTCAAAGTAACAGATTTAAGTGCTGAACCTAGAAAACTGGCTAGTTCTAAGAAACAAAATTAAGCTAGAAGGCTTCCCTCCAACACAGAAAGGCTTGAGGGCTCTGAAGCCTACAAGCAGTCTAGACCACTTGTAACTTAATTCTGTTTTAATTATAAATAAAAAAAATGCAATCTTTGAGCTATCTGCAAGTGTCACTTTGCTGACTGGCTGGCCAAGTCTTGTAGGTGAAAATGACTCAAATAGTTGGTCGGACTGTCTTATATTCTCAGTTCTGTTTAAATAGAAGCACAATTGTCTTTGAACATCTAATAAATGTAAGCAGTATTCACCTTTGTTAGTAAAACTGGGAAAAATACTGGTAAATTAATAGTCTGATTAATATTGGTCTCTGACAGTACCTTAGGCAAAAAGGAAAGATTGGTTCTTCATGACACTCTATCTTTGTGGAAAATCATAGGGGGTGTCTACATGGTAAGGCTTGTATTTCTGAAATCCTTCTGGCAGAAGTTATTGTTATGAAAAATACAGTTTTCCATGATATAAACTTTAGATCACATTCAGCTGATGGTTCAAAAGGAGATTGAATAATAGTTTGCAACACTAAATTCAGATCCCAAGGTGGATTAGGATCTTTGTAAGGTGATTTATGCAAGAGCGTTCCTTTCTACAAGGCTTTGCAAAATTTATGAGAAACCAGGGAGGAATCTTTAAAATCATCATGAAAATTAGAAATAGTGGCTAACTGAACTTTGATGGTAGAATGGGAAGCCTTAAAAAGTGTAGTTAAAAAATTTAGGATTTTATCAACAGGCGTTGAAAAGGGATCAATATTGTTGTCACGAGCCCAAAAGGTAAACCTCTTCCATTTACAAGCACAGAGTTTATGAGGGGCTGGCTTATGAGAGGTTAAGAGTATCTGACATATTGTGGAGGAGAGAGAGGGATGTCTGGCTATTAATGGAACTGGAGAAACCAATCTGTCAACTTGAGGTTTATAATGTTTAGATGGATTAATTCCTCTGGATGAGATAAAAGGTACAGAAATGGGTTGAATCAGATAAGACCAAAGAAAGGGTAGCCATATTTATCAAGGCCAATACGGTGAAATGAGGATTACTTTGCTATTTAACATGATTGCTCCCTGTAGAAATTTTGGGATTAGAGGAATTGGGGGAGAGGCATACATTAGTCCGGGGACCAAACGTGGAGGAGAAGAACAGCTCCCGGAGAGTCCCCCAGAGGGGGGATCAGGACAAAGTAGTTGCTGCACTTGTATATGGGAGAGGAAACAAGTCACAGCAAAGCTAGCCCCATTGCCCGAAAATCCTTTCCATCACTTTTGGACTGAGAGACCACTCATGAGGCAGGTGAATACACCTGCTTAGTATGTCCGCTATCACACTGGAAGTCCCAGGAATGTGCTTTACTATCAGAAAGCAGTTGGAAGAGATCACCCACTGCCACACTCAGATTCTCAACAAAGGGGATAGGATTTTGTTCCTCCCTGCTTGTTGATGTACCGAACTACTGACATATTGTCCATTTGAATCGTAATTGCTCCTGAAGGTATAGCAGTCTGAAAGGCTTGCAACGCTAAAAGCAGGGCCCTTAGCTCCAGTACACTGATACGCACAATGGCCCCTGTGGCGGATCAGGTGCCTTGGATATTCCTGCCAGATAATGCCCCCCACTCCATCTGGAAGGCATCCGTGGTCACTATGGCTTGGGGTTGTGATGGGACAAACGGATGGCCTAGAAGAATCTCTTCCGAATGCATCCACCAAGCTAGATCATTTTTGCAATGAATGGTGATCAACATCAGGTCCAACATGGGTTGGTGTAACATTGGCCACTGGAACACTAGTAACCATTGTAGTATTCTCATGTGGAATCCTGTTAAGGGAGCTACAGTTATAGCTTCAGCCATGGAGCCCAGTGCCTGAAGGACTAGCAGAGCAGTTACTTTTCTGTTGCTGATCAGTTTCTCTACCTGAACTCTGATTTTCTGCAGTCTCACAGAGGGAAGAGAAGCTATGGAAGTTTGAGTATTTAGAAGGGCTCCTATGAACTCTAAATTCTGAGTTGGGGTTAACTTCTATTTTTTTGTTATTTGCAGTTATTCCCAGGTAAGAGCAAATGGGGAGCACATGATCTCTTGATTCTATCAAATGATGCCTGGTTAGAGTGTTACTGAGCAAATCATCTAGATATGGAAACATTCAGAATCCCTGCAGTCTCAAAGGAGCTGCTCCTACTGACATACACTTGATGAACACACTGGAGGCTGTGGTGAAACCAAAGGGCAGAAATCTGAATTGAAAACTGATTGACTCCCAGCTGGAAGCGGTGGAATCTTCTGGATCATTTGTCCATCTTTTATATGGTAATACGCATCCTGAAGATCTACTGAGCTCATCCAATCGTCTATTTTCAAAAACAGAAGAATGGACTATACTGTGACTATATGGAATTTGGTGTGGCAAACTGATTTTTTCAGTACACTTAGATCCAAATTTGGTCTCCAGTCCCTTGTCTTCTTTGGCACTAAAAAGAATCTTGAGTAAATTCCAGACTATCTCTGGTCTGGTGGGACTTCTTGGATTACTCTTTTTCCTAGCAGTTTCTGTATTTCTAGAACTGCTTGTCCACCCCGACTGATTAGAACAGCGGGAATTTTCTTGCATATGGGAAGAGGAAGGGAAAAGGGAATTGTAAAACCTCTGAATATAATCCTCTGCACCAAAGCATCTGATTTTATTTGTAGCCAGGCATTTTGGTGCAAAGATAAGCATCCCCCAACTTCCTCCAGAGGAAGAAAATTGGGCCTCCTTTCAGGAGTGCTGGTAGGGTTTATCAGAGAAAGAATCTCTGAACTGCTGATTTTGTGGGCCACCTCTGCCACTAAGGCAGCGTCTTCCATTGAAGTTCCTCCTTCTATCTCTGTGGGAACTACTTCCATGTGTGTCCTGAAAAGGTCCTTGGGACTTTTTGAACCACATTTTCCTACTGCTTCTGATTTCTAGAGAATGGTTGTTTAGAAGTGGAAAAATGCACACCCACCACGGAAAGGGTCTTTCCATCTTTCTCACACCTAGATAAAGATTCTCTAACCTTTGGACCAAACAGACATGATCCATCAAAGGGTACATTGACAAATGAAGATTTAAATGGCTCCGCAAAGTCACACAGGCGCATCCAGGAATGTCTCCTAATGGCAACACCTGAACCCACTGCTCTAATGGTCCCTTCAGCTGCATGAGTGATGGGCCTCATGGATGAACTGGACACAGACTCCAACGTAGCCAACTGGAAAGACATTTTCTTTTGGATGTCCTCAGAAATGGTTCCTGTGAGGGTATCCGATAACTCCTTGACCAGATCCCTCCGAAGTCTTGTGAAGTGTGCAAAGTAATTCAAGGACCTTAAAGCAAAGGTCAGTGAAGCATAGACCCACTTCCCAAACCTATCCATCATTAGAGACTCTCTGTTGGGTTGATGGATAGAGGAACTCTCCTCAGCCAGTTCCTTTTTTTGCAGCTGCCGCCATGACCATGGCATCAACAGCTAACCCCTTGGACCAGAACTGTTTGTCTTCAGGGGCAGACAGAATTTTGTCAGGTCTCCTGGGGATAGGGTCTATGATATCAGGGACCTTCCATGCCCTCTGAGAGATCAACTGAATAAGTTCATCAGCGGGTGCAGTCACCCAAGAGGTAGATGGTTTGAGAGCCAAAAGGCTGCAGGTAAACGGACTCCTCAGGAGAAGGATTTTGGGACTTCCAGTCACCCCTCTGTTCTAATATTTCCAGGATGTCTCCAAAGGGGATATCATCAGGGGGTGACCTTGGGGATCCCTCCCCTTCATGGAAATCAGTGTCTTCGGTGACTGACTCCTCTGGGGAATCCAAGTGCTTCCTCTTGCACTCTTTCTTCTAAGGCACCTCATCAGTGGAATGATCTGGGAAGGTATCAGAATAAGAGGGAATTCCCATATGGGAATCCTGCAGTTTTGGCACCCAGTGACCCAATGGAGACACTGGTTGAATATCTGGGTGGAAGGAAGGCAGGGGCATCTGCTCAGACATGTAAGATGCCGACTGGCTAACTGCTGCACTCAAGGCCCTCTCCACAGCCTTGAAAGCTGGCCCACCTGAAGAAGGAAGGGAGCCTGGAACCGAGAAACACTGCCTCAAAACTGTGGTCACACCCCACTCTGAGGAGACACCTCCAGAGACCAAAGCCATAGCCATATTGATCCATACAGAGGCTCCAAGGCACAAAGAAGGGTCCGAAAAAATAAGAGTAGACTCTAGCCCCTCAGAGCAGACAGGACTGATGCAGCTCTGGGAGGTCTCTGGTTCCAAATGAACTGAAGAACTCAGAGCAAGAATCACGTCTGTGGAAACGGACATCTTCGGCTCTGATACAGTCGACACTTGGAGACTCTGTGGTGAGGGTTCTAAAGCTTCAGCTGAAGTTAGAGAAGGAAGTGTTGGGGGGTGTAAAAGAATCTTTGGATCCTAAGCCTGTGGGGAATGCAGCCACAGTGGAATTTGTCCATCCTCTCACCCAGAGCATCTTATTCACCAGTCTCTCCACAACATCTTCAGGTAGGTTTTTGGTGGAACAGAGAGACAGAATAGAAGGTGATTTTGGCCTTTCCAGAAAGGGTGAAGGCAGCCCATCTGTAAAAGGGTCAAAAGAGGGTGAGTATGTAGTTCTAGGCAGTGTCAACATGGAAAACTCCCCTGACAGCTTACTCAGTGCTAAAGAAAGAGTCTGCACCAATAACTGCAATGCCAATGGGTCAAAGCTGCTTCTTGCCATAAACCTCTGGCATCGAAGACTTTGTCTTATCTGATAGATTTGATTCCGCAGAAGGTATAATAACTGGTATCTTTTGCACTTTGTCTGTCAGTTCTAGAAAAAACTGTAGGAACAGAAGATTTTAGCTTTTTTGAAGACAGTTCCGAGGAAGAGTTGGCACCGACACACTCCTTTTCTTTCGTTTCTCCAAAGATTTAGTGGAAAAAGAGGAAGGAGGAGATGACACATCAGATTTATTTTTAACTTTTTCAGAACCAGATATGGCTTCACTCAAAGCAGATAGGATAACACTCTTCAAGATTAATTTTTTCTTTCAACTAAAGCTCTGTGACTGAAGGAATGGCATACAGAGCAGGTCTCCTGAAGATGGCGGGGGCCCAGACAGTATACACCTAACAAGTGTGCGTCCATAAAAGGTAGCTTGTGCCCATATTTCTGGCACCTCTCGAACAGAGAAGGGGCTTTAGATTTATCAGCCATGCCTTGCTCCAAGAAAAAAAATGTCAAGCAAGTCACACACACACACACACACACACACACACACACACACACACACACACATGCACTGAAGAAGCAGATGAAGAGAAACTACTATAAAACTATTTTTTTAAGGAAAGCCAGGAAAGTTACACAAAGAAAGAGACTATCAGCAATGATAGTTGAGAATACGGATGTACTACAGAGAAATGAGAAAAGAGAAAAGTACACAAAGTACAGAAGAGGTTGAAAACTGTATAAGATAATGTAAGGGTGAAAGAGACCATTAAATAGTTGAAAAAACAAGAAAACAATACACTTATACTTAGCTTGCTTGAGAGTAAAGGCAACCACTTCTGACACAAAAAGCAGCAAACGAAATCAGGAGGATTGTGGATAAGGGTTAGGCTTGAGAGTTTTGGGCTTCCACGAGCTGTAGTAATGGTTGAGTCGGTTCTGATGCTCAGAATCAAACCCTATATGTTGAGGATAAAATGAAAACTGACATCAGATCAGACAACACAGATAGAAAATTATGGCAAGTACATAATTTCTTTATCTGATTATGTCATTTTCATTCATTCCACAACTAGTGCGGCAGAGTCCCCAGCTGCCTAAATTCCTAGTTGGACTCTAAGGAAGGATATTTCTGAGTACAGTTGAGTCCACGGCTACTCTTCCCAGAGATCAAATCTAGTTCGTAATGAGTTATAAAGGTATGAGGATTTCACCAAGTTACAGCTGCACATCTATCATTCAGAGAAGCTCTAGACTGGAATACAGCAGAAGTTGCCATAGATCTGGCTGAATGACCATTTAATGGTTTTGGTAAGCGGTGATTCTGTTTGTTATAGATAAAGGAGATGCAATTTTTCAGCCATCTAGCTAAATTTACCTTTGAGCCCAACTCACCCAAATTACTATGTGCAAAGGAAACAAATAACTGATTGTGTATCATATTTCTAATATGATGGCTATACTGAGTCATATCTAAGGTTAACAAGTGCAATACAGTAACTAAACAGTTGCTGTTCACTAGTCTCTATTTATTCTCTATCTTAATGGTGAAGGGCTTTGCTGGTTGGTATTTATTACTCATCACTGGATAATGGGTACTGAATGTGTTTATGTAATGTGAATTACCTCTTGCATGTCATACGTGTTGTTATTTCCTTTCTTATGTTATTCTCTGATACCGCTGTATCTGTGTTATTTGCGCTGCATTTCTCTCGTGACATTTATAATTCCGTTTAGGCCACATTGGTGTGGTCCCAAATGACAACATTTTTTTGAATCTTGAAATCTTGAATCTTTGAATTGTCTTTCCAATCTCTTTTGTTCTGTTTAGGTAGAAATACAATTGTCTATGAATATCCAGTAAGCGCAGCATATATTCCCCTTTATTTGTACAATGTGGGAACAATACTGGCAAGTTAATGGACTGGTTAATGTTGGATTCTGACACCATCTTAGGAAGGAAGCATTAGTATGTAATGTGACCCTATCCTTATGAAAAATCAAATATGGAGGCTTAAAAGATAACACTTGAAATTCTGAAATTCTTCTAGCAGACGTAATTTCTACTGAAAAGACAGTTTTCTAGGTCACAAAATTAAGATCACATTTGTCTGCGGATTCAAAAGGAAAGTCTATTAAAGCTTGCAGTTCCAAATTTAAATCCCAAGGTGGCGTAGGGTGTTTGTACAGAAGTCTTAGCAGAAGAGTACCTTTCAAGCATGCTTTGCACAGTTTACAGGAAGTCGGGGAAGAATTTTGAAATCCCACAAGAAATAAATTGCTGCGAGTTCTACTTTAACAGTTAATGAACTAACAACCTCATTAAACAAACTTGCTAAAAATTCAAGAACAGAATGAATTGGAGTTGAGAAGGGGTCAGTCTGATTCTGTTCTACCCAATAAATAAACTTTTTCCATTTACTCCTGTAGAGTTTCCTAATGTAAGGTTTATGGGAAGATAAAGTATGGAATGAACAGGGGAATAAAGCATTGGTTGCTTGGCTAGTAAAGGAATTGGAGAAACCACACTGTTAGTTTGAGATTCAAGATATCCGAGTGAACCATTCCTGTTGGGTGAGACGGAAGGTCTGGAATTGGATCCAGAATCCAAGGTGGGTTTAGTAGATGAGGCCAAAGGAAGGGGAACCAACTCTGCCGAGGCCAGTAAGGTGCAATGAGGATGACTCTGCTCTTCACCTGGGCTGTTTTCTGAAGGAATTTGGGAATTAGGGGAGTTGGGAGATAAGCATACATAAGATTGGGGACCAACAGTGGAGCACAACATCCCTCTGTGAATCCCAAGGTGGGGGGATCAGGGCAAAGAAGCTGCTGAACTTGTTTAGGGGAGATGAAAAAAGACTGCAGCAACTGGAAGCCATTTATGTCACTTTGTTGTTGAGAGACCATGCGTGAGTTAGTAAATTGGACCTGCTCAGTTTGTCTATCATATTGGACTTCAACGGTATATGCATTGCTATTAGAAAGCGATTGAAAGATGTCGCCCTTTGTCACATTCTGAGAGCTTCTCGACATGGGGGATAAGATTTGCTTCCCTCTTTTTGTTAATGTACCAGACTACTGACATGTCTGTCTGGACTGCAAATGTCCCAAGAGGAAGGGAGTACTGGAATGCCTGCAATACTAACAGCACCACTCTCATCTCCAGAACATTGATATGCAGGTTGGCCTCTACAGGGGACCAAGTGCCTCGGACTGTCTTCCCCAGAAAATGCCCCCCCACCCAATCTGGAAAGCATTTGTGGTCACTATGGACTTGGGCTGATGAAGGATGAAAAGATAACCTTGTAATAGCTGTTCTGACTGCAACCACTAGGAAAGGTATTCGTTTGCATACCTGGGTTATTCTCATCTTTGCAGACATGGGTGTTTCTCTGGATAATGGTGGAGGTAGGGAAAAGGGAATCGTATAACCTCTGAAAATAATTCTCTGCACTCAACGGTCTTTTCTAACACTTAGCCAGGGTCTCTGGTACAGAGAGAAGCAACCCCTTGACTGCCTCCACAGGTAGGAAATCTGGCCTCCATTCAAGAGCGCTGAAAGGGTCTGTCAAAAAAAGAATCTCTAGACCCCCGGTGTTGCAGGACTCCTATAACATGGGGGCATTGTCTTCCATTATCACTCCCCTTTCTGCCTCTGGGGCAACTAACTTCACATGTCCTGGAAAGGACCCTGAGATTTTCTGAACCGCATTTTTTGAAATCCCCTTTGATTCCTGGTGAAGGTCCTTTGAAGGGTAGAAAAACACTGCCCAGTGCAGAGAGGGTCTTTCGATCTTTCTCAAACCTGGACAGTGTGTCATTTACTGTGGGGCTAAACAAAAAAAGTGCCATCAAAGGGAGCATTGACGAATGACGACTTGAAGGGCTTCACAAAAATCACACTGGAGCATCCAGGCATGTTTCCTGATGGAAATGCCTGAACCCGCAGCACTTGAGGTGCCTTCTGAAGCATGCGACATAAGCCTTATGGATAAACTGGGTAAAGCCTGTAGAGTAGCCAACTCGGAGACTAATTAAGACTGAGCCTCAACAGTTCCAGTTTCAGAAAAACATTCAGATAATTCGTTAACATCTCTTTGTAGCCTAGTAAAATGTGCTAAATTGTTTAGCAATCTAAGTGCAAACGTCGCTGAAGCATAAACACGCTTCCCAAATCTATCGCCCTTGACTGTCTATTAGGAGGATGCACAGTGGAACTCTTTTCAGAGAGTTCCTTTTTAGTAGCCACTTCCACAACCATGTCATCTACTGGAAACCCTTTACTCCAATATTCCCGGCCTACTGATGGAACCAGAATCCAATATTGCCTCTTGGGGATTGGCTCAATCATATCAGGTTCCTTCCATGCCTATTTGGAGATCAAATCAACAAGTTCATTGGCCGGTGGGGTAACCCAGGAGGTACATGGACTAGTACCAAATGCTTCCAGAAATATGAATTCCTAAGAAGGGTTTCAGGAAGACCAGCCACCCCTCTGCTTTAGGATCTCAAGAATGTCTCCAAATGAGACGCCATTGAGTGGTGATTCTGGGGACTCCTCCCCTTCATCAAAAATAGTATCCGCAGTGACTGACTCCTAAGGATAGTCCAAAATGCCTCCTTTTGCACTTTCTCTTCCTAGGGATTTCCTCTGTGGAGTGGTCTGGAGAACTATCAGATGAGATCAAAATACACTGCTGGGTAGACTGGAAGCTTTGGACTGGCTGACCCTATGAGATAGAATGCTGAGGATCATGGTACAAAGTCTTCTGAGAAGATAAGTGTGGGTCCAAGGGGGAAGGATGCATCTGACCTGCCGGAGCAGAAAACACTCTCTTCATTACCTCAAAGGCAGACCACTTTGGACAGAAGGAAGCCAATGGAGCCAAGATAGTGAGTTTCTGGCAAATAACCTCCCTCCACCCCAAGAAAAATCCACCCAATGTGTAAGTTGGAGCCCAGCTATCCAGTGATGAAGCTTCAAGAGGAAGAGACAGCTCCAAAAACCTCGAAGTCAGCTCCATCCTCTTGGATCCCAAACGGAAACTTCTGCTCTGAGAGTCATCTAGCTCCAAGGATACCACAGCTGGTGCAATCAGAGCAGAAGTCCGATCTGAAGACAATGTTCTCTTTGGATTCAAACCAGATGGACCTGCAAAGCTCAGATCTGGAGGCTCTAAAACCACAGGTTGAATTAGAGAAGGAGCTGTTATCAGTGGAATGGTAGATGGATGGACGTCCTAACCAAAAGGTGTAGGAACCATGAGAACTCCCTTTAAAACATACAAATGAAAATAAAAATTCTGCTCGTGAGTGCAGAATGTGTTTACATCTGCAGTGCCAGCACCTTGTCCTTTAAGGGGACCATGAGTGTGTCGCACACACCATTGTGGATGTAAACGCATTCTGCACTAACACTTGGAATTTAAACTAGCTGTCCTGCTCAGAGGGTAAGTGCGTGTGTGTCTGTTTTAAACTAGCAATTCTGTTCGTATGACCGATAAAAGTGCGTGTGTGTTGCTGGGTGAGACAGGAGGTGTGAGTGAAATCTAAACTAACTATCTGCTGCTGTGTGTGTGTGTTGCTGTGTGACAGCAGAGAGAAGGTAGGAGTGTGGGTGTGTGTGTGTGTGTGTGTGTGTTTTAACATACCACTCAACTGTCCAGATTTAGCCTCATAGTTTTGGTCTGTTTCTTATAAAAGTTATGTTTTTTCTCAAATCACGGAGGACTAAAGTCACTAAATAATGACATATATATGAGTTTCAGACTTCATATCCTTCAGAAAAATGCATGCAAATACAAATCCTGTTACTCTAGCAACTTTCTAAGTTAAAAAGAGCAATATTTAAAATATATCCTTATTTTTGGCCCATAGTATCCCCATTACTTCAGATGATGTCCAGATTTCTTGCACTAAAGTTGAGAGGTATGCATAATTCTCAACTGTCCAGATTTTTGCAGACTTTCCAGATTTATGTCTCATATTTTTGGCCTATTCCTCATAAAATTTGTATTTTTCTAGCAAATCACTGAGGATTGAAAAAACTAAATAATCAGAACTCAAAGAAACAGTGAAAAACTTCAAAACAAAAAATGGCTGCAAAGGAAACAAATGAAGATTTTAGTGCTTTTGTTCTATTTTAATGCATTTGGAAGTTCATCAGAAAAACAAAGGTAAGTATAAAAGCAGTGAAGACATTTACAGATCCACCCCAAGTCAGATGATCTTAGTGACCAATCACAAACCACAGTGCTTCACAAGTTCTTAAATTGATATTAACTAAAACAGCTTAAACCATTTTACAGCTTAAATATAACAAATATAAGCTTTTACTAATGTAGACAGTAAATAATTATATATATATATATATATATATATATATATATATATATATATATATCTATATCTATATATATATATATATATATATATATATATATATATATATATATATATATATATATATTCTGCATAATTCACCACAAATCACAGCCTCTAAGCAAGAATAAAACACTTAAAATTACCGAGTTCATTAAGACCTGGTGTCTGTCAGCTGCAAGCCTTATCTGCCATTCAGCCTCACAGCATTCAAGCAGAATGTTGTAATTGTCCACAAAATCTTCCATACTTACTTGGTCCAACACAAAAAATACTAAATTTTATAAAACAATCACAAGACAAAGAATGCTTAGCAAGTGCTTTGTTTACATTTCTCTTTTTAATAGCCAACATATGCTCATATATACGTTTTGAAAGTTTCCTAACAGTCTTTCCTGTATAAAAGCTGGTACATGGTTGATAGCTGGCTATGTAACAACACAGCAAGAGTTGCAGTCTTATCTGTTCCTAGCTATAATATTTTTGTCTACACTTTGAACACACTTGAACAGTCACTTATGAGTCTGCAATGCCTGCACTTTCCGCATTTAAAAGTGCCGAGTGTATCTGTTGCAATCAATGCAGAATGTTTACCCCTCTTCATCAAATCTTTAATGTTAAAAAATTTTTGGTAAATAAAATCTGGTTTACAACCAAGAGTGGTGACCATCTCATGGTTCCCTTGGATAATTTTCCATCTTAATACAATGTCTCTAATAATTCCCATGCCAGCAGAAATTGGGAGAGGGAATGCCCCTCTTTAACTGTTCTGCTGATCAAAAGCAGTATTTACAGATATATTAGCACACAGTGACTATTGTTTCCCATTAGTGCATCTGAGTAAAGGTTTGGCTTTCCCACCTCTCAGCACAACCACCTTTTAGATTATGTTGTCCAATAGCATTGTGGGATAACCTCTATTTAAAAACATGACTGAGTTTTTCAGCTTCAGACAAAAAGACAGTGTTGATGCTTATCAGCCTGCTGAGCCATATGTACTGACCATTGATAACTGATGTTTTCATGTGGAAAGGATGTAAGCTGGTGTTGTGCAAATAATTGCTGATAAAAGTGTCTTATGTCTATTTCATTGTCTAACACAAAGCACTTTCATTTATTTTTAAATGGACATCCAAATAGATGATGTCCCTACCTTTGCCGCTGATGGTAAATGTCAAAAAATCAGTCGTATCATTTAGGTCCTCAAAAAAAAAAAATCAAACTCAGCACTTGTACCCCTCCAAATAAATACCAAATCATCAATAAATATTTTATAGAACACAATTTTACCAAAGTGGTCATGTGTGGTGATGAATTTGTGTTCCCAACTGGCCATCACCAAGTTGGCAAATGGGCACTCATGGCAATACCACTTTTCTTGTCTGTATGTCTTTCCTTTAAACTCAAAAAAATTATTGTCAAGAACAAGTTGCAATAATTGACAAATGGTGTTGATGCAAGATGCATCTAAGGAGGTGTACTTTGCAAGATATTGTCTAACCATCTCAATTCCTCCATTGAGTTTATTGCATGTATATAAACAGACCACATCAATACTTGCAAAAGAAAAAAACAGTCCTGATATAAACTATTTAAATCACTTAGAAGTTTCCAATAAATTCTAGGCGTCTTTAAGGCAAAATTATGACTTCTATACTATTGGGTTCAATATATGATCACGAAAGATGGAAGCTGGTTCCATTTTGTAAAGTCAGTAGCGACTATAGGTCTGAATGATGGGTTGGTTCGATCTTCATGCAACTTTGGAATGCCAAAAAGATGTGCCATCTTTGGATGATCCAATTTGAGAAAAGTGTGCGTCCCATAATTTATCTCATTCTGACAGAGAAGGTCAAACAAAACAATGACTGTTTCACTAAATTGCTTTTTAACCATTTCCTCTGAAACCTCCTCATAGCATGAATCATCAGACAAGTTGCAAATGGAGTGTTCATATGATGTAGTATCTATAAGCACTACAGTACCACTCTTGTCTGCTTCTGTCTTGTCTGTCTTCTAAGATCATTTTCACAATTCTCACACAACACCTGCAACATCTGGTGCAAGTTGGGATTGTAGGCGCACTTAGTAAAAGACTTGGTGTTAGTGTCTTGATAACTGAGAATGCCTCTCAGTAAATACTTCAAATTAAGCTTGTGAGTGAATAGATTCAACTCTGTTATAACCTTAACCAGGTTAGCATTCTTTGTTGAAATAAAGGTAAAACCCCTACTTAAAACAGATAGCTGATGTTCATTCAGTATAATTTGGCTAAGGTTAATGATGCCGTTACTGTCATTTAATAACATTTTCTCTGTTTTTCCCTTCTTCACCCTCTCCTCTTCCATTTCCTTGTCATTGCAAAGTCTATAAAGTCTGTGTGTTTGGATTGGGGGTGGGGAGGAGGGGCAGGGGTAAAACTGGAGGCTCGTTGAAATTAAAATCATTTGTTTCACCTAAGGTGTTAGCAAATTCATCGTTTAGTTTAGTATTGGGCAAACCCCAATTATTATGTTATCCATCAACATGAGTGTGTAAAACTGGCTGTACCTTGTTTGTATTTTTCTTGCTGTTAAGAATATATGCAGTTCCCATACAGTAAGCTTCAGCATCCCTGGCAAGCTTTTTTTGCTTCCTGTTGATAATAGTAAAAGCAAACCTCCCAATTTTTGCTCTAACACCGTCATACAAGCCCCCTAAATTAGGCAAATTCAGCATCATGAACGATAGTTTCATTTAGTTTAACAATGTCTGTTAAAAGAGACTTAATATGTGTCTAATAATGTGCAACCAAAAGTTTCATCATGGCAACCCCAATTCTACTGAAAAGCATAACTAAATCATTGAAAGCTCGTCTCCAGGGTTGACACCATTTGGAAATTTATAAATACATACACTGAAAGGTACTTGCTCAATTCTAATACATTCCTACAAGTAATGGACCTCATACTGTAAACTCTTAATTCTCAAAGCAAGCCTTTCAAGTTTAAAAATGTTACCTTTACAACCGTCAAGTCTGACCTGCCATACATTTGTGTTTCAGACTTCATTTCCTTCAGAAAATGCCTGCTAAAACAAATGTTGTTGTAATAGCAACTTTCTAAGCCTATAACAGCAATATTTAAAATCTGTCTGTATTTTTGGGTTTTTGTCCCCCCATTATTTTAGGCTTTCTCCAGATTTCTTATACTAAGAGGTTGAGAGGTATGATTTGTAATGCTCTAGCTAGGGGGAGGGTAGATTAGTCAATTAACTTGATCAGGCTTGACCCTGTGACTTGGTTACAGGAGACAAGAGCCTGAATCCTCTACACCAACCATCTGACTGCTGAAGAAATTGTGAGCTTCAGTGGAGACAAGAGGCTGAATCCTCTACACCAACTACCTGACTGCTGAAGGAATTGTGAGCTTCAGTGGAGACAAGAGCCTGAATCATCAGACTGCTGAAGGAATTGTGAGCTTCACTGGAGGTAAGAGCCTGAATCATCTACACCGCCTACCAGACTACTGAAGGAATTGCGAGCTTCAGTGGAGACAAGAGCCTGAATCATCTACACCGCCTACCAGACTGCTGAAGGAATTGTGAGCTTCACTGGAGGTAAGAGCCTGAATCCTCTACAAAGACTATCAGACTGCTGAAGGAATTGTGAGCTTCAGTAGAGACAAGAGCCTGAATCCTCTACAGTGCCTACCAGACTGCTGAAGGAATTGTGAGCTTCAGTAGAGACAAGAGCCTGAATCCTCTACAGTGCCTACCAGACTGCTGAAGGAATTGTGAGCTTCAGTAGAGACAAGAGCCTGAATCCCCTACAGTGCCTACCAGACTGCTGAAGGAATTGTGAGCTTGTTTGCTTATTTTCATGGAATTGTGTGTTTTAAAGAAAGCGAAGTTTACTGCTGCTCATGCTAAGTCTGTTTTCAATGGTGCAACTGTTTTTGTTAAGTAAATAGCAGTCACTCTTTGTGCTGTAGAATTTGAAAGCAGTGGTAGCATAATTACCTTTGGTGCAGAAGACTGTGGATTCTACTCTCACACCACGTAGCCCTTTCAATTGCTGATTATTTGGTGCATTTTAAGGGGGATAGGGATTCTACCCTCTTGTGTGTCCTCCTTTGTATGCGATGCCTAGTAACTATGAACCTATTGTCGGTTTGTCAGTCATTATTGCAATATTACCATCATAAACTTTTTTTAATGTAACATAGGCAATTAATTTTTCAAGGGCAGCAGGCACTGAATTTGTACACGAAACACTGAAATGTAAAGTTGTTTGCCAGTAGCAACCTCTTCATTAGTTACAGACCTCTTTAATGCTGAATTATTTGGAAGACTTTTACTTCTGCAGAGATTGTGCTTATTGACTGCTATTGGTGGACTGTAATGACAGAAGTTTGAGTGGCTTTTTATGGTTGAAATTTTCTGAAATTGGTAGTTTTGTTATTATCGGTTCATACATTTTCTTTCATTGCTTACTGGAAGAATGTTCAAAACCACAAATTAAAAAAAAAAGCTCTCTAACAAGTAGTTCTGTATTATACAAGGAATATAATTTAATACAATCAAGAAGGTAAAAAGAACACATACATGTATGCATGGCCCTACAAATGTGTGCAAGGAGCCTATGGTTTGAAAACAGCCAAAAGGTAAACTTAATCCTCCACTGGCCAGATGCATTTTCTTTGAATGCGGGTTTTAATGTCATTTCATTGAGTGCGAGTTTCAAGGTTAGAGAAGTTTACTGCTCATGTTAAGTGTTTTCATTGTGAGACTGTATTGTTTGTTTAGCAAAATGGCTATTAGTGTTTGTGCTATTCTATTTTAATATCTGTAATCATTGCAGAGTTAAATAAGAAAACTGTATGCACACTGACAGATTTGAACAGTATTTATGGTAAGTGAGGAGAAATAGCCAAGTAATGGACCACTGGAATGGCTGGGGAGGGGATAGGGTGGTTGCTGCGGGGGAGCTGCTCTGGGGGGCACTGAAGGGCTCCATTTCACCATGATCCAGCTTGTGAGTGCATGTGTGTGAGGCACAGGGATGTGTGCATTTGTGTAGTCAATAATTACAGTAAGGGGTGCATCATCACAGTTAAGTGTCCATCCCAAAGAACAGAAACTTCAATACCAAGTAATCCTGAATGATAACTGGTGGAAAAGATAAAACAAATCATAGGACCAATCAAGGAGGGTCCATGGTGTCGGATATATAGGGTTACAAAGTTCTAGGGAACAAAAAACTGAAATGGAAAGCTGCGTCAACTTTGAGGTATATACCATTACAATGTGAAAAACAGAGTGGAACTACCAGAGCTGTGCAATGAGAGAATGGGTTTCTCACGTAATAATTTACAGCACATTTCTCTACAGAATTGCAACACAGTGTTACATCAGTTACAGAATCAGTGTGTCGTAATGTCCAACTATGATGCAAAGTGAATTTCTCCTGAAAAGTTAATATTAATAACACCACCCATTGTGGAATTGTAAGCTGATAAAACAATGCAGAGGTCTGTGCCATGGCACATAAAAGAATATGAGTTCTACACTGAAAGATGATTCAAAGAGTTAATAACACTTAAGCAATGTAAGCTGTGACAGGATATTTTATAGCACTTTGTACATGTTTCAACATATAACTCAATTTGTCACTACGACAATAACAACTTTACATTCCAATAAATCTTGAAAGTATAATCAAGTTACATAAGCAAAAGGCATACATGAGAATAAACTACATACAGAATTATAGCCGTCATAATGGAAACTATTCAGGAAACTGTAATACTTTACTTTCTTCCCATAAAGCACCAAAGAAACAATTAACTCACTAGACCCATCAAAGGCACACCTGTGATCCGGAATCATATTACTTTGAAATTTCATCTCAAAGCACTATGCCATTTTGAAGGAGGGCATATGAAGAATTAATTAACATGATCTTGTCTCTCAGACACCTAATCTGCATTCCTTTTTCCATTAAAAGTAACCTGCATGAAACAAAGACTTAATATGTAGGGTTCCCACAACTATGAATGAAGTGTAGCAGTTAAAGACTTACCAGAGGTACATTAAAAATCTCAAGAAGAGGATGGACTCCATGTTTCTACTCAGTCTAAGAAATGGACAGCTGCTGATCGTGGTTAAAGAACTGCTAAACTTTAGCTTAATAATACAGTGTAATGTTTCGCAATTGCTCAGTTCACATTATTTTCATAATACAATTTCACTTACCCAACTTGCCAAAACTGCTCTTTTAGCATCCCCTTGTCCTTAAGTGTTCCCACTGCAAAGATGCACCACACTGAAGAAAAGGAACGGTTTCAATGTGCTGTCCCTGCTCAGTAAAAGGTTTCTTAATATTACTGCTTAAAATGAATGATCCTGAGAACAGAACAGAACAGCCCTTTGGATACTGGCACATAACCACACCATTCTCATACCCATGTTTGGTGGGTTACCCATGTCACAATAATCACTGGAAGACTGCTGATAGGCCAGTTCTACAGACAGTTCTGCCATTCTGTGGAGAGTCATGAGTCCCACTGATTACTCTTAACAATGACCAAGCAAAAAGACTCATTTCTGGCCAAAGATGTACTGCATTCCCCTTGTTGATATCAGTGTTAATTAAGTTCTGCATGACCATTTCTGCAACTGGTCACTAGAATACAAATGAAAACATTCATATGTTACTGAGACAATGCATGCACAAAATCAGTTAATCCACTCAAGCCCTGCTGATTTACTGTAAATTTTAAATTGGCTGGTTAGCATACTTCTCAACTGTCCTTGATGGGGGGAGGGGGTACTAGAGCAACGGTCCATCAACTCGGGGGAGAGAACTCCAGCCAGAATAATAAACAGACAGTAATGAATAAGATATCACAATAAGCACTTTCACTGAATATCCCTGTTTTGCCTCATATTTTTGCCCTGTCCCTCATCAACATTAATTAATGTCTGGCATTATTGATTTCCTGGAGTTTTGCAAACTTATCGAGAAAATGCATACTGACCCAGAATCATTTCTTTTAACGGAATTACAGCAACATTTAAAAACTGTCCATGATTTTAGGCCATTGTCCCTGCATTACTTTTGGATTTGTCCCAATTCTTAAGCAAAAAATCGACATCTATGCAGCTCAGTAGTTAATTTTTTAATTTTACTGGATAATTCTCTCCACAATTTATTTTGTAGTTTACAGCATCTATAAAACTTGCCATGTAGCACTTATAGGGAATCTGTTTGAGGCCAGTGATCCTCTTGGTGAGGTACTTCAGTGGTCTTTTCAGCTGTTGCGGGTGTCTTGTAAGGTACATCCCAAATGAGGCATTGTATTCTATAATGGGTCTGATGAGTGATGAGTAGAGGGGCACAATGACCTCTTTTGATCTGGATGCAAACCCTTTTGTGATTAGCTGGTCCACACAGAAGGATTTTCTAACCACTTTGGCAATGTGATTATTAAAGGAGAGATGAATATCTACTTGGGTCCCCAGATCCCTTATTGCATTTTCCGTATTTAGGGGACTACCACCTATGTGGTAGTTTGTGGGTACTTTAAAGGAATAACTATGCACTTTTTGGCATTTAGCTTGAGGCCATGATTTTGACACCAGGTATCCATCTCAGTGAGACCCTTTTGGAGGATGTCTGTGTCAGCTGGTGAGTCAATTATAGCCCCTAGTTTGCAGTAGTCTGCGAACTTGGTCAGCCATAATCCTCCTGTGCTTGTCTGTACCTCAGAGATGTATATGCCGAACAGGAGGGGGTTCTAGGACTGAGCCCTGGGGAATGCCACTTGTAACCGATTTAGAGTCAGACCTAGCTCCCACAACTCTCACCATGTGGGTTCTGTCCGTGAGCCAACTGGCAACCCATCTTGTGACATAGGGGTTTATGTTCAGGCTGGTGAGCATGTCTATAATACCAGAATGAAGAATGGTGTTGAAGGCCTTTGTGAGGTCTAGGTAGGCTGTGTGTACCACCTTTCCCTCATCTATAGCCTTGGTAACTGTCTCAAAGAAGTCCAGCAGGTTTAGGAGGCATGATCTGCCCTTAAAGCCGAACTGGGTAGGGTCCAGTGTTTAGAGGTTCCCAATATCTCTGTTTATGAGTTCCATGATGATGCGCTCCACAGCCTTGCAGACCAAGCTAGTCAGGCTTATAGGGCGATAGTTCCCGAGGTCTGTTGTGGCTCCACCTTTGTGGAGCAGAATAACTGTTGCTGTAAACCACTCTATGGGTATGTAGCCTGTGGAAAGGCTGAGTTTGAACAGTGCGTTTAGGTGAGGGGTTAATTCGTCTTTAAACTCATGTAGGATGCAGCCTGGGACACCGTTCAGTCCCATTGATGCTGTGTTTTTGGCTTTGGAGAGGACTATTTTAACCTGAGCGTCTGTGATTTCAGGGGCTCTACATTCTTCCTTTTGGGGGTGAGAGGGGGGTGAAGTTTGCACTGAACCTGTCTGCCAGGATGTTGGCAATATCAGTTGGTTCAGTGTATTTTGTGCCATTCTGCATGAACTCCGAGCAGATCTGAGCACTGACACTTAGATTCTTGACATAGCTAAAGAATGCCTTGTGGTTATCTTTGGAGTCCTTGGCAAGTTTTCTTTCAAAGCTCACCTTAACAAAATTCACAGTTCTGAATTTAATAGAGCACCCCAGAATTCAGTATCATATAGCATAATATTCAGCAATTATTCCTTGAACTAAATAATTTTCAACTGGCATAATCCAAGCTCCATGGACAGCGGCATATAGCAAAGTTCAGTTGTGTACACTTACCATAAATGTAGATGTTCGAGTGTATTCACTGTTGCAGTCTTAACCAATGGGTTATCCAGCTCCCGGTAGCCCTCGATCAGCCAGAATACCAAAGGCAAGTAAAAATGTCGTCAGTTGTAAAGGACATCAGGGCATCTGATACAAAAGGAGGCAGCCAACATCACCTCCTCAGTCTTTCTTGCCATAACAGTCAGAAGCCCCCAGTAAACAAGATTTAAACTAAATTCAGCCTGTACCTTAGGAAAACAGAAAAGGGGGAAGGAGGGAGGGAAAGCAGGACTGCAACAGTGAATACACTTGAACATCTACATTTATGGTAAGTGTACACAACTGTACTATGTTCATCGTGTTTCACTGTTGCAGTCCTAACAAATGGGTTGATTACCAAAACCCAAAGAAAAGGGAGGAGGAACCAACAGAATCAAGGATTGGAGATAATGCCCTGCAGAACAGCAGTGGCAAACCCTGCCCTGGCTTTGAAAACAAAGGCAAATTATAATGCTTTGTGAAAGTGTGAACAGAAGACCATGTGGCAGCCTCCAAAATGTCTTTAGTAGGGACACCCCCTTAAAAAGGCTACAGAAGTGGAAGCTGCTCTAGTTGAGTGGGTCCTGACCCCTTGAGGAGGAACCTTGCCATGAAAAGAATAACAAAAAGTAATACAATGAGCAATCCATTTGGA
Source organism: Protopterus annectens (assembly GCF_019279795.1). NCBI lineage: Eukaryota > Metazoa > Chordata > Ceratodontiformes > Protopteridae > Protopterus > Protopterus annectens. The sequence continues at coordinate 664,048,407 of NC_056731.1, forward strand.
AATGGTTTGTTTAGAAATAGCCTTGCCCTGGGCTCCAGGAGCAAAGCTGACCAATAGCTGTGCTGATTTCCGAAGGTCTTTAGTCCTGTCCAGGTAAAACCTGAGCTGTCTATGCACATCAAGAGAATGTAGAATCCTTTCACCTCTATTTCGAGGATTAGGAAAGAAGGTAGGAAGGTGTATGGACTGGTTAAGAGTCAGGCTACAAACCACCTTAGGCATAAATGAGGGGTTGGTTCTCAGAGATACCCTATCTGCATGGAAAATAAGAACAGGCTCAACAACCATCAAAGCATGCAGCTCCGAAACCCTCCTTTCTGACGTTATAGACAAGAGGAAGGCAGTCTTCCACGAGAGAAACTTTAAATATGCAGTGGCAGCTGGCTCAAAAGGAGGAAGACTGAGTTTCTCTAGAACAAAATTAAGATCCTAGGCTGGAGTAGGCACCCTTCTGGGAGGTCTTAAGTTGCAAGCACCCCTGAGAAACATTTTCATCAGAAGATGAGATAAAATGGGTTGTTCAAAAGAACAATAAGCAGAAATGGCTGAAGCATGGATCTTGATATAGGAAAAAGAAATACTACACTGAAGCAAATCAGCCAGGTATTCCAGGATCACAGGAAGGGTAGGCTGAGAAGAAGATTCCCCTCTAGCCTGCATCCAAAGAGAGAATCTTTCCCATTTGCCAGCATAAGACTTCCTAGTGCTAGGCCTCCTGGCCTCCCTCAGCACGTCAACCACCTGCTGGGAAAGGGAAGAAGAAAAGGATGGAGTCATACAATGAGCCATGCTGCCAAATGGAGAGACTGAAGATGAGGATGTAGAATGTTTTCCCCTTCCTGAACCAAAATATCTGGCTTCAGAGGAAGATGCCAAGGAGGAAATTAGGAGAGACTGTGAAGCAGTGGATACCAATGCTGCCTGGGCTAGTCCGGAGCTATGAGAACAGTCCTTGGTCTTTCGTACCTGATCTTCAATAATATTCTGGGAAGAGGAGGGAAGGCATAAACTGACAGCAGTGTCCAAGGGAAGGACAGAGGATCCACTTTCCAGGCTCTGCTGTGATGCAGTCTGGGGCAAAAAAGAGGTAGAAGATGGTTGTCTGGAGAGAAGAGATCCACTTGAGGAGTGCCCCAATGTTGAATGATGCTGTAAAAAACTGCTCTGTTCAGCTGCCACCCGTGAGGATCCAGTGTCTGTCTGCTCAAATGGTCTGCCAAAACACTGAGCCTTCCTGGAAGAAACTGAGCTAGCAAAGCCTGCTGGACTGCCACCAACTCCTTTAAATTTATGTGCAGGTGCATCTGCTGGGCATTCCAACTTCCCTGTATGCATCTGCCATCCAGATGAGCTCCCCAGGCATACTCCAATGCATCTGTGGTAAGAACGTGACTGGCCGGGGGTGGGCGAAAAGGCATGCCTTTGTTCTGTAGACAGGCTGTTGCCCACCAAAGAAACTCTGTCTGCAGACATGGAAGCAGAGGAATTATCAAATCCAGACCCTGTGTGTGTTGTCACCAAATGTTCTTGAGGTACCATTGCAATTTCCTCATATGCAGTTTTGCATATGGAATCATGAGAATGCAAGAGGCCATGAATCCCAGAGCTTGCAGGTATTTCCTTGCAGAGAGCTGGGACAGGCTTGCCAAATCCTTGAAGTAAATTGAAAGAGTTGTCTGCTTCTCCTGGGTGACATGTATCATCTGGGCGGCTGTGTTCAGACTCGTTTCCCAGGAATGTAATCTCTTTGGATGGCACCATTTTTGATTTTTCCACTTTGAGAGTGTAACCCACGGAAGAGAGGAGTCTTTACAAATTCTAGATCCTTTAGCAGCTGTTCTTGAAAATTTGCTTGAATTAGACAGTCATCCAAGTATGGATAAATCTGAATTTTCTTTTGCCTGCAAAAAGCAATGACTGGAGCCAGGCACTTTGTGAAAACTCTGAGCACTAGATAAGCCAAAGGGCAGCACACAGAACTGATAATGTTGCTTGCCCACCCTGAAACAAAGGTATTGCCTGCAACTTTCCCTGATAGGGATGTACAGATAAGCTTCTTTGAGATCCAATGTTACCAGCCAGGAATCCTCTTCTAACATTGGCAGTAACTGATGCAGAGTGAGCATTTTGAACTTTGGAATTATCAAGACAGTGTTCAGGCTGGAGAGATCCAGGATAGGACACCAGGTGCCTTCTTTTTTTTGGAACTAGGAAAAGTCTGGAATAGAATCCCTGGCCTACCTGCTGAGCAGGAACTGATTATATTGCTCCCAGATGTAACAGAGACAAAATTTGCTTTTCTACTTCTGCCCTTTGGTTTGGAGGAGCGTCTGGGAATCTTTTGGGTACTGGAAAGGTATGGAAAGAAAACTTGTGCCCCAGGGATACAGTTCTGAGTACCCATTTGTAGTCTGTGATGGTGGCCCAAACATTTGCAAACAGGGCCAACCTTCCCCCTAAAGGACTCTCCGGGCAGGCAAGAACAGGCAGAAGTTGGACAGAGTCATTGAGAATGCTTAGATTGAGATGCAGGTTTAGAACTTCCCGCCTTGGGACAGGAAGCCTGCCAACACTTACACCTTTGAGGGGTAGCCCCCTGCCCCCTAGAAGATTTGTAACCTCTAGTCCTAGAATGGCTCTGTCTGCTAGCATCAGGGAATGTCCAACTCTTAGAAGTGTAATTCCTGCTAAAGCAAGGAGGCTGAACTCACAGAAAGTCTTGAACTGTCTGTATAGACTTGGCCTTGTCTTCCATCTTCTTGAGCACTTACTCTGCTATGCTGCCAAAAAGACTGCCCTTATACAAAGGTACATCTAAAAGCTTAGCCTTAACAGGAAATGGTAGGGGCTGCTCCCAGAAAAAGTGTGCCTTCTAATAACAGAGCCAATAGCTGCAGCCCTTACAGGAGGCTTCTAGAATGTCAAAGCCACAATGTAAAGAATGCTTATTGACTAGACTGACAGAATTCAACAAATCCTGCATAACCTTTTCTCCGCTAACTGAGGCACACCTGCTATCCTAGATTTAATAGATTCCAAGGTGTGCTGCTGGTACTTCAGCATATGAAAAAGAATTAGTAGACCTAATAGCAAGAGTGGCAGAGGTCTTCTACTGAACTGAGGCAGGTTTGAAAGGAGGATAGACTCAGGTAAAAGAAGGGATGGAAATGATAGGCAAATAGGGATTCCACCTCAGCTTAAAGGGAAAAAACAAAGAAGGGGGAAACGGAGGGAGGGTGCATATACCCTTTACCCCATCTATCTAGGTTCCTGGATTCCCTATCAGAAGGAACAGGATTTTTAGTAACAGTGGCCGTAACTCCTTTAGGGCCTTGAGAAATGACCTCTGGATCAGCCAACGGATTCCTGAAAAGAAACAAATGAGAATCAGGAACTCTATAGTACCTGTCAGGTTTCCTGGGGAGCAGGAGGAACAAAATTTGGAGTCAAGGAATTTTACAGAAAAACATCATCAACCTTCCAACACAGGAGGAATAGCCAAAGACTTATGCTGAGGCAAATCCAAAAACTCCCTAATCCTTTTCTTAGAAAGGGGGTAATCCTGACTTTCCCATTTAAAATGTTCCCTGAGAGTATTTAAAGTATCACCAAAAGAGAAATCTTCTGGAGGAGAAACAGAAGGGATGGACTCCTCTGCGTCTGAATCTTCAAAAGGAGAGAAAGCTTGAGAAACTTCATCTTCATCCACAGAAATACTAGATGTATCCAAACCTGAAAAGGACAAAGCCTCAGGAGAGGCATCCCTACACCTTTTTGAAGGAGGAGGCTGTGAACCTCTAATAAGAGTCAAAAGGTCATCAGCCATTTTAACCATTTGAGAATGAGGGGGAACGAGAGGAAACTGGAACCTGCTTCTTCACAGGTTGACTGGAAGATTTACCTGCAAGTCTAAAGGACTCAGGAAGCCTGGCAACCGCCGAAATTGCAGCCAAATTTGTCGGTATGAGCTTGCTGTCTGAATGAAGAACTGAGGTCTCTGACACTGGAGTCAGCTTCGCGGCTCCGGATCCAGCTGAAGAGGAAACAGGCGGAAGGTCAGAAGGCAAAATGGACGCCAAAGGCCTGGGGACCTAAGAAATTATCTCAACCAAGGCCTGCTGTTGAAAATCTGCAGGGGTGCAAAGGCGCCTCACTGGCTACCACATGACTGACAACCAACCTAACATTATCCGAGGACTTGACTTTTGGAAGCCTGTCATGGTCCTTATCCTTATGCTTCTTTGGGGATATCCGAAGCCTGAAGACCAGCGGATGCCATACCAACAAATTTAGGCCAAACTCCAAAATGCTTAGCCCAACGACGAATAGCACGTGGATTAAAGGAAGCACAAAGATCACAATTAGGAACGTTGTGGTCAAGGCCTAAACAAATAATACAATAGGAATGAAAATCTCTATGGGGACTCTGCTTTCCACAGGTAAGACAATTATTAACCTTTTCTGACATTCATTAAGGCAAGAAAAGAGGATCCCCAATGGGGTACTTAGCTGTAGTTGACTTCAACTTCGTAGTCGATTCATAGGTTAGTACTAAGCTAACTGCCCTTGCGAACCATTTTAAGCCTAGCCAATTATCCCTTATGAGACTCAAACTCTGCACCTCGTGTCTGCAAGGCAAACACCTTAACTACTAGGCCACCCTCCCTAACACAAATGTAAACTGCTGACTGGCACTTGTGCAAGAAATGTTTCTGCTTCGGGCTCCGCGGCAAGGAAGACTGAGGAAGTGACATCAGCTGCCTCCTCTTGTATCGGACGCCCTGACGTCCTCTACAACTGATGACAGCAGAAGTAATTTTTACTTACCTTTGGTATTCTGGTCGATCAAGGGCTACCGGGAGCCGGATAACCCATTGGTTAGGGACTGCAACAGTGAAACACAATGAACATCAATTGTTACCTTCATCTACAGTACTACATATGCCTCTCATGATTAAACTTTACAGCCTTCTTTGTTGGTGCTTATCCATCTTTAGTTACTTTCTTGCTAGCAACAATGCAACATATAGCTATACTTTTTGCAAATTTGAGAACTCCTACAAACACATCCAATGAACAAAGCATTCAAACAACTTCTGTTGTGTTTATTCAATAAAACAGACTACTGGCTGAGCTGTAGTAATAGATAGAACAATTATCTTAATTATTATTTGCTTGCAACCCATGTCTGTCATCCATTTAGCTACAGCAAATATCTAGCCTCTATGATTTCTCACTCTTCTGTCTCCAACTAATGACAAAGCCCTAAAGCTAACTATATAATCACAAAGTACTGGAAATCCCAAGACAAATAAAGCTACGACAGTTGATTGAGAGACAAAGCTTTCATGACTTTTACTGTTGCTGGAATTCGTATATGTTAGCTGACTACTTTCTTAGCTGGACCTATTCTTGCTACAAAACAAGAAGAGCAACGCCGCCTTTGTTGTTAATTAACCTTTTTATTGTAATAGTCCATGGAGTCTTATATTCCCTTGTTTGTTTACTTAGGGGGGAAAATCAGTCTGGATAATTGCTACAGGACATCTGGTAGTGTTGTCAGTACATCTCTGGAGTTCCTGAGGAGTCGGCCAGTGAGGTTAAACAGAGTAATAACGGTCAGAAAGCCTATCTTCGGCGGGGCTGTATTCTGATTGGTGCTGCAAGCCCTCATCAAAGATGAGGAGAATACAGCAACCCACTGTAATGTTGGGGAATTATCAGCAGATCTACATGGATCCAAATAATTCCATTATTGCATACTGTGCATTGGGGCAGGACAAAATAATACAGAACTTCTTCACAGGAGCAGGAAGACACTACACTGGAATACCTCAATCTTCTCCAATTCCAAAATATACTGAATCAGATCTTGAGAAAACAGCAGACTTCATAAACCACAAACTGAAGAGGGGTGATAAACACTGCAAATAGTGGCCCAAGAACACATCCTATTGAGAACATTAAACTTTGGCACATCAAGGTCAGAATAATTAGCATCCATCACAGCCTAGAACATTGTGTTAGTCACATAATTCAACAGCCACCTAAGCCATCTTTTACTGAAACAAAGTCTTTATCAAAAACATATCTAGAGATTCATATACCCTTTTTATATTACTTACAGCCCCTTTTCCATACTGTTATTAGGAACAGTGAAGGTGCAAGATTCTGTTCTGAAGCCATTTTGCGCGAGCAAGAGGAGTTCATAGTTACTGATGTAGTACACAAACTGTAAAAATCTATTCGGATATTTTTGTTAAGGGTTGCTAGTGGCTGAAGGTCTACTCACCTATTTACTTAATTTATCAATTGTTAACAGGGTAGGTGCACTGGACCATGGACCCTTTTCAGGTGCGACCTCGGCCAAAATGGATCAAAGATTGCACTAAGTTAGAATTAATCCTCCATCAACATACATTGGAATTTAAATCAAACTGTGCCTGAATGGCTTAACATACAAAACATCTCATCATGACCCCTGATGCACACATCTCATGGTTGTAATTTTCTGGGGGGGGTGAAGTTACCAAGGCATCTATATCTACTGAAGTGATGACTTCTAAGATAGTGGTTAATAATGTGGACTAAGTTTTAAATATGACTAGAGCAGCCATCTTTAAAAAGTCTGGGTTAAAGAGAAAAGCCTATGTTTCTCATTCTCTTGTGGTTTATTCAGAAGATCAGAACAGCTAAGGCAGTAACAGCCCCAAAAACAGAAATATGGCACAGTGGAGGAAAGGTTCACCTGAGAAGTACAAATGCTGAGCTGATGAAGTTCCCAAGGGATAAATGCAAGCCAGAGACAATATAAGATTTTAAACTGCTTAACAGGAGTATTTGTCAGGAATCGTTGTTTAAGGAACAGGGTTTGGGGAATGCAGACTTATCTGTACTTCGATTACGTAACAAATAAAATTAATTTGGGTGACTAAATAAGTAGTCCTGCTTACATTTAAGGTAGCAAACGTTTGCTGCCTTGCCGGCTAGAAGATTTCAACTACAAAAATTTTAAATATTTGACAAGGTTCATGGAGGACAGCCACATTCTCCATTCATGGAAGTGTTCTTACTTGGTTGTAATCCAAGGACATCTGTCCTCTTTAACCTTCTAATTTTCAGTGAAAAGTTTTATCCTGAGTGTTATTCAGAATGTTAAAGACACTATCCAGGGCAGTCTCAATATAATGTTCTTTAAAGGATTAGATGCCAGTTAGCAGCAAGGTTGCCAGAAGAGCCTTTATAAGCCTAGCCACGTAACCCAACCAAACTGTGACCTCATGTAACATTGGCATCTATTTGAAGGGGTATGTTAGTTAGCAGGCTGCTAAAGGTTTAGTTGGGGGCTATCTGAGCTAGTGAATATTCACTTGCAGCCTCTCTACTGAAACATTGGGGCCAGACCTGGAGTGAATTTTCAACTTCCCATCTGAACATATGTCTCACTAACATATTCTGTTTATGTCGCAAGCAAAGTTTAAATCCTTGCAACTAATGTTTCTGGTGCTATTCATTTCACAGATGTGCAAAAGTTCAATCAGGGCTGGATCTCAGGATGGCTTACATGCCAGGCATAGATCACCTCTATGTAATCTACAAGAAACTTGAATATATAGAGTCTACTGGTCACTCAAATATATCCTCAGACTAACAGATTTTTTTTTTTTTTTACCAGGGCTGGTGTGCCCCATAGAATGAACTAGAAATGTTTAAATCTACACTAGGCCAGTAATCACATGGACCATAATAGGCCTAGCCATGTACACCTTTAAGCAGACACACTTAAAAGTTCTTGTCACCCTTTAGAAGCATTTAATGGCACCCATCTCCCAAATCAATTATTGTTGTACATAAAAACCCTGGTGTAAATTTGTATCTACCCTTCCAATAATCAAGACTAGACAAAGTAGTACTTTGTTTGACCTATAGAGGTAACTTATTCCACAGGCTGGAAGTAAGTTGAGTTAGGAACCTATCCCTCCAGTAAGTCTTGTTTTTGGTGCAAATTTAGTTTCCTCATATGGGTGTTTGCAGATCTACTGGATTTGTGAAGAAATAGGTCAAACCGGATTGAGTTTTTCATATTCCGAAAAGTAAGACACAGGTCACCCTGGAGCAGCTGGTAAATTACTGAGTACAAGGACATTTGAGTTAACCTATTGGGATAGCTATAAAATTTAAGGCAATTATTATTATTATAATTCTTATTATTTTTTTGGGGGGTTAGTAATTAAAGGGCTCTTTCCAGTTGTGCAATATGCTTGGATTTGTACATACTCAAGAAGGCACAGTAATGGAAGAGTACAGTGGCAAGATGACTTCTTTGAATCTTGAAGATATTCCCTTGGAAATTAACTGCACCAAATAAAAGGATTTCCTGATTATGGTGGAAAAATGATCAAATGAGACAGAATTGTCCACGTAAGTACCCAGCTCTCTTATGACCATATCGGTTTGAAGAGAGTACCATTTACAACACATGAGGTGGTAACAACTAGTTTGTCAACCCCACTAGGACTCATTTTTTCATATTTGACTCGAGAACATTTTCAGTAGACCAGGTATGTATTCCAGCTATTCTTAGAGCATTTTAGTATTACTGGATGAGAGAATAACCATGCCCAGCTTGCAGTCATCCACAAACTTGGTTAACCGTATTTTAGTGATATTGGCTTGGATGTCTGCAAAATAAATGTCAAACAGGAGAGGGCCTAGAACTGATCCTTTTAGTACCTCACTAGTCCCAAGGTACACCAGTGAGGGCGGGAATCAGTCTAACAGTCATCACTGCATCCAATTTGAAAGGCAAATCATTCACATGTACAAGCCACACCTTATTAATAGTATAAAGTGTAATGTCGACTTTTAATGGAAGACCAAGCAATGCTGTTATGTTGAACTTAAAGTACTGAGGTTGTCCAATAAACAACAAGGGAGACAACTGCCATGCATGCAGTATCTTAGTTTACATTGTTAATGCAGAGGTTAAAATAAATGGATTGCAAGAGGTGCATGTGTGTTGATGTTTTAAGAGCTCTCACAAGTGGGAAAACAAAAAAAAAAGTTCTGTTTAACAAAAGGAGAATGATGGGAAGGATAATTGTTTGAATATTCAATACAGTACTAGTAGTACAAAGTAAAATTAGTGCAGTTTGGTTAGGATGAAGTGGCAAACAAGCATGTAGTCTAATGAGGTGAATATGAACTAAATGAAGATGAGAGAGGAATTTATATGTGAGAGAGAGGGTGTGTCTGTGACTATGTGTGCATTTGTATGCATGTGTATGTCCGTCAGCATATGTACGAGTGTAGGCAAAGATATACATACTCAAGTGCTGTGTCAGCATGTGACTTGTCCACAGATACAGATATGAATGTCATAATGATACAGATATGAATGTCATAATGTGGACTTCTGTTTTAAGAGTAATAATTGTCAAATTCAAAAGTGTTTTTGCTTTAATTAATTTCTTGCTACCTTAAGTAATGGCACTTGCACACTATGGAAAACATTTAAGCAGGCATTAGATAGCTGAAAAGAAAATTAGTTCATAAACATTAACATTTTTTCCAAACAATATGCAAGATTAAAAGCAAAAGCAAATTAAGCTAAACTCTACGGCAAGAAAGGAAAGGGCAGCCGTCTTATGATTTTACCTAACAGAAAATGCTTCAAAATCACTGTTGCAGTAATTCTGACAAATGGGATGCATCCCTCCAAGGATACTGAAAGCTCAGCCAGCATACCAATGTTTAGGCACTCCTTCAACACATGCCATACATCCAACCTTAGACCTAAACATAATGACTGTATGCTGGAACTTAAGAGATGTACAAGAGAGAAAGATGCCCAGAGATTTCTTTCTCTAGTGAACTGAGGCAGGCTTGAGAGGAGGATAGACTCAGGTAAAAGAAGGGATGGAAATGATAGGCAAATAGGGATTCCACCTCAGCTTAAAGGGAAAAAACAAAGAAGGGAGAAATGGAGGGAGGGTGCATATACTGCAACAGAGATCAATTCAAACATCTGGTGTTATTTTAAGATATTATACAACTGTACAAGGCTTCTCACTAAATCATTGTAGTAATGCTAAGAGACAAAACCATTTCCAAAGCTTTCAGGTAGAATAGGAGATGGTAGGAAACAGAACTGGATTCCAGTAACCCCTGAAGGATGGGTCTGACAATTCCTGTTCTGGCTCCAAAAAAAGCATCAATTTTGCAATATTTTGTAAAGGTGTGAATTGAAGACCAAAGTACTTGCTTTCAAGATAGATTTGGAGTCAAGTCCTTTGAGAAAAGTACCCCAAGAAGCCACAGATCTATTAGAATGAGCTTTAATATGACCTTGGAGATATTTTCCATGTAAAAAACAGCAAAAGGCTATGGTAATGGAAATCCATCTGGATATTGTCTGCTTCAATAATGGAAGATCAAAGGAAATACACAGGTGATCATTTTTCTAATTCCGCTAGTATTGTCTAACCAAAATCCTAAGTTGTCTGTGTAATCTAGTAAATGAAATATCCTTTCACCCTTACTTTAAGGATTAGAAAAATATGCAGAAAAGTGAACAGACTGATTCAGAGATATCTCAGTGACCACCTTAGACATGAAAGGATGTGTTAGTTCTATTGGACACTCTGAAAAAAAACACAAAGGATGGAATAAGATACAAGGTCTTATGACTCAGAAACCCTTTTTGCAGAGGCCAAGGCTACAAGAACCATTTTCTATGTACAAAACTGTAAGGATGCAGAAGATGCAGGTTCAGATGCTGTAACAGTTAATTTTTTTAACATAATCTAGGTCCCAGGAAGGAGGAACACATTACTTTGTGGGTGCTGGTTTTCAGGTGACCCTTTAAGAACTGTTTGACCTCAACTTTTGAAGAAAGGGGTGGATCTATGGGTACACAAGGTGAAAGGACTGGCAAATTAACTTGAACACAGGTATAAGCCAAGCCAGAATGGGGCAGCTTTCACAAGTATTTTAGGATGCAAGGTATCCCTGCTTTACAGGAATCCCATCCTATTTTTAGCACCAAGAAGAAAACTGAACATATTTTCTGCTTTTATATTCATGATTTTCTAAACTGAAGGATTTCTGGCTTCCTTTAAAACCTGTTGCATGTCCTACAAATAAAGGTGCCTGAAAGCAATTAAAAGATGATCATCCAAATTGTGAAACTGAGTGCCTTAGAAATGAAGAATTAATGAGCCCCTCTGTCATGTAAGCAAGTCCATCCTGTGGGGTAAAACATGCTGATTGCCCTTGCTAAATGGAAAAGGAAGAACCAATATTGTTTAGGCTAAAAGGGGGCCACCAAAGGAATTTTGGGGTTGCCCTTCTAAATCTTCAGGAGTACCTTATTGGTTGACAGGAAAAATATAGAGGAATTTCCCTCTGCATTGGAAGGAGAGGGTGTCTGTCTTTGCAAGGAATGTTGGAGCAAAAAAGTCTTAGCTGATAGATCTTTGCCTCCAGTCTGAACAATTTTGAGTCTACCCCATTTGCATACATTCTGAAGTAAGACCTCTCTGTTCAGTATCCATTTGTGAGCGTCTGTCTTGGATCTGCTCAGATAGTCCATTTGTGAGCGTCTGTCTTGGATCTGCTCAGATAGTCTGCTAAGATGTTTTTCTCTGAGGGAATGCAAGCTGGCTGGATAAAAAGACTGTGATAAAATGTAGTGACCCTAGCAATCATTGCCTGTCTGTACAGGTAGTAAGACTTTGTGCCCCCAAGTTGATGATATACCACATGACAGTGAAGCAGTCTGTAAAAAGGTGGAGTTCCACGGAACTAAAGGTGATAGAGAGACTACAGAGTAAGAATAGTACAGCTGTATGGTTATAGTAAACTCACTTACAAACGTTTTAACCTAAGCTATACAGGTTATAGTCATCAACAGCTAACTCTTTAAAAATGTGTGCTTTATACTTCAGAAAGACAATTTTAAAATGTAAAATTCTGAAGAGTGAATAGCAAAAAAATCTATAGAAAGTGTGAGGACTCCCACATACCATGTAATCTGAAACATTATAAAATGTGTAAATGAAAAAATGATGGAGGGACCTTCATGATCTAAGGTCAGTAAAACAGAATGCAGAAACTGAAGGGTTTCTACTCACTAAATTATACCCTGATGATTCTATAAGGAGAAAAAAAATCTGCAATGTGGTCCACCACAATGCAGAGAACACATAAGACATTTTGACTACATATAAAAGACATACTTGAATTGCTTTAAGGATAGAATTAATGTTGCTTATAACATAGCAAACTTTTATTTTCATGTACATCTAATGTATGAATACAAAGAAATATAAATTATGAACAGATGAAAGAAGATCTCTTCTGATAGTACATTGTGTAGCTCTGTTGTGAATTTAAAATAACAAGGACAATGACAGTATCATATTACAAAGCACAAAAAGTACAATCATATACCAGTGACATCTGAGATACAGTGAAAAATCAGAATCCCAACAAACAAAGCATGCATAAGTTGAACTGCCAATCAAACTTTTTGCAGAATGCCAACAGTACAAGCAACTAAAGTGAATGTTATGTACTAATCATAATGCCAAATTTGGAAGAGTAGGTCATTCTTTGGTAATTCATAGAAGTAAGATTGTAGGCATTAGGACGCCTCAGCAAACAAAAATATACCAGGCAACTAAATACCGTTCCCACATTGGCAACTTATCCTCGAAGAACAGGAAACTTCCTGGCAAATAAGGACTTTAGTTTAATCCCCCCCAGGTTTAAATGAATTTATGTCCATTAAGAGTATTTTAAAGCTTAGGGCATTACGTAGATAATGGTTGGGCGTATGTAATATGAAAGTAAGATAAGCAGGTAGTCATTAAAAGCTTGTAGTAAATGTTTGACTTAATTATGAAGTTCTAACATGTTAATATATTTTAATCATTTTGAGTATAAGCATGTATATGATTATTAAAAAAAATATATACATATATTTAAATAGAGGTTTTATATTGATTTTTTTATATATATAATGCACATACTGTGCTAATTTTAAAAGGTGGTTTAATAGTATGTGCTTATAGCTGTTTTACAAGTAGCAAATGGTTGCTTGATAATTAAATAATTAATTATGTTGATCAAGCATATAAAAAGGTTGGTAGTTATGTTGTAAAGTTGTCTGAAGAAGTGTGGGCATTGACCTCCACTAAAGCGCTTACATTAAAGGTTTGCATTTTACTATTTTGAGTACTGGGTCTCCTCTGTGTTACACGCTTGCTATACTTTGGTTTTCTGCAGTTTGTCCAGTCTTTGTGATTATTTACCTTTCCCACATTCCATAACACCTTGGGGAGATATCAATCACCAGATCTTAGGTAAGCCATACTACAGTAAACTACCAAAAAACAGAGATGTTTTCCCCAGTTTAAAAACAATAAACACAAGAGCAAAAAAATAAAAACTTTGCAATCAAAAAGTAAACATCAGGGCAAATGTATCACACAGTTTAGTGCTTTTATCCACATTGAATACGACTACTTCCAAGTCATGTAATCAGCTGATAATCACCTAACATCAAAACACAAATATAAATATGAATGACAGGAAATACAATTTTTTTTTATAAAAAAATGATAAAAGCAAATAACATAGATAAATAAAATACTCAAGAATGTTGAGACAAGTAAATTTCTATTTATAACTTGGCAGCTCACATCTTAAGAACACTACTAATTGAGATACGGAAGCAACAGTACCTGAGAGGGTGTGTGTTAATATGTAATTAATGCCCACCCAGAGGAGTAGAGGCCCAATGCCTGGAAGTGTGTTAATTACACATTAATATACATACCCTGGAGGGAATTACTGTGCTTCGAAAATGGACTCTCTGTAAAACTGTTGTGTTTTACTATTTGTTCTATATATTTTTAATGTAAAATAGTTCCTCCACCTAATGTTTCAAATTTGCAGTAGTAAATGTTAATGGTGTCGGAGGAAGCATTTTACATTAAAATATATAAAATCATATGTTGAGGTAAGAGGTCGAGACTGAGATATGCAGACCTCAACTGCTGCCAGGGATGGCTCTCACTCTTCACTCTCTGTGTCCCACTAATACAGTCCCTTCTGCTTTTATACATGCATACACTCTCACTCACAGGCATATACACACACACTTTTTTATTTTAAGTTTATTTCTTTAATACTTTACACTCGCTAAACAGCAAAAGAGCTGCTTAGCGAGTGTAAAATAACATCTCGATAGATCTCACTGCTCACTCTCTTCCAATCTCTCTCTCTTTCTCTCACAAACACACAGTGTCTTCTGCTTTCATGAATGCATTCACTTATACACACACAAACATAAACACATACATAAACACACATTTTTTGTGTTTATTTTTAAACTCGCTAAACAGCAAAAGCGCTGATTAGCGAGTGTAAAATAACGGCTCGATTGATATCACTTTCACTCACATGCACGCATACACTTACACACACACCAAACTTTTTTTATTTTTTATTTTATTTTTTTTACATTTTACACTCACTAAACACCAGAAGCATTGTTTAGTGAGCCTAAAATAATGGTGGCCATTAGTTTTTTTTTTTTCTGTCTGAGCTCCACGACAGCTAGATGTGTTGCCGTGAAGAGGCGGACTCATTTTTGAGCAGACATTACTTGTACATGGATACCCTATTGGAGAACATTTGTTCTCTAATCAGGGAGCAGATGTAAAGTCTTCCCATTCCCTAATATGATTTAAACCATGAACATGTAACTTAAGCTGTCAAATGGATTCCCTATGTTCGATTTTGGTTTTCCAAGACCTAACTTAAGTTGTCAAATTAATTCAGTTTTGGTTTCCCAAGGCGTACTCCTGCATTGTTTGTATACTAATGCTGTGAGTTGACCATTAACTAATTACGTGACATGAAGATGTAATACAAATGCTGTCCATTCAACTGAATAAATTTAGTCTCAAGAGGTCACATGCAATGGAAATGAAAGTGCTAATTTTTTTTTTAAATTGCTGTTATTTCTACTTTTTGGTTGCAGAGTTAATTTGGCTGCTCTGTGTACTACCTGTTAAGTTCTTACATTCTAGTAAATACAAGACTCACAAAACATTCTTCACCAATATACTGAAAGGCAGCTGGCAACATTACAGAGGACAAACTTACTCCAGATCTAGTGTAAGAGTAGGCCCATCCTCAGTAAGTCAGAGGACTCGGTCACAAATTATTCTGATTTGGTAATCCCCCGTGAGAAAAAACCCTCATAATGGTAGCCCCCAAAAGAAGATGTGGTTCTGGATATCACACCCAGTTTGCAATGTTTTGTAACAGTATTAACAGAAGGCCATGCAACTGCTGTAAAAATGTTTTCAAAAACTGCATTAATAAAAACCTGTACTGAGTTAGCTAACCTTTTTTTAATTTCTCCAAATCCTTTGGGTTTCTAACACCAAGATAGGAATAGACCCATTTGTAAGTCAAAAGTACAATTTAAGTTCATGAAATTAGTATTGTTTCAGTCTTTGACATCAGCCAGACGTGCTCTTCGCAGCACCTGCAATTGCCCATTAAACTCCTTCTGCGATTCGTACAGAGTTACATGTATTGGTAACGGGTTCCGGCATGTAGCCCACAAAATTCCCTGCGAGCTGCATCGCCGAACCCAAATGGCTGCAGTGGCACTTTGCCGTAGTGCAATACGGCTGAAAAGCCTAGCCGCTGCAGCTGTAATCTATGTACGGGCAGAGACAGCCGTACCGGATGTGTAACACATTCCTTATTTACATTCAAGGAATGCATTTATTGAAGTATTTATTTATTATGTTGTCAGACTGACAACAAAATAAATAAATAAGTAAATTTCCACATTTCTTGCCTTCTCATCTGGTCCTTCACCAATATTATTTCTTTTTATTTTTGGCACATTCAATTGCTGCCTGATTTTTATCTCCTTGTAGTTTGATTTCCATTCCTGCTTGACGAGGATATGTTTCTGCTAGCCTAAGCAGGGAAGCCATCTTAGATTTATTCTCTTCATGTTTCAAAACTTTCACTACATTTGGGTTTGTGAGGTCAGCAGATGTGTGGAATCCCAAGAATGCAGATCTATACATGTAATCAATTTCAAGGAAGCCCATCCCTCCTTCAAAACGGGTAATATATAATCTTGGTATGCACTGATTTGTATAAATCATTTGGCGAGCATGAAGCACCCTTCTTGTTTTCCTATCTAATCTAGCCAACATTTTTTGGGGCCAGTCAATCACTCCAGAACTGTAAGTTAGGACAGGAAGAGCAAATTGGTTTATAGCTTGGATTTTGTTCCTAGATGTCAACGTTGTTTTCAGGATTAATTTATGTCTTCTGAAGTATTCCTTACTAAGTTTAATTCACATTTGTTCATGTTGTACTGTTGAGCCTTCATCACTTCCCAAATATTTATACACTCCCTCTTGCTCAAGTTCTTTTATATCACATTCTTGTCCCAAACTGATGTTTCCTGCTTTAAAGGTTGCTTTTGCACATTTATCAAGATCAAATGACACTCTTATATCATCTGAAAAAGTTGATACAACTTGCAGTTGTGCCTTCAGTTCCTCATCTGATGAGCTATGCAGTTTTAAATCATCGACAGAGAAGAGTCTACACTTTGTTGTTTTCTAGGAGCCAAATTACAACAATGACCAAAGCTGTTAAGTAGACACTTTAATGGGTTAAGGACAAGACAGAATAGCAGTGGTGACAGTCACCCTGGAATATCCCCCTTTGAATTTTTCTCCCTGAAATAATAATTTGTCCTTTATCATGGCTTAATTGCAAAGTGGTCTGCCACTGTTTCATGGTCACTGTAATGCAGTCAACAGGGTAGGGTGTATTAAGCACCCTTTTTTCCATGAATGTGGGATACTATCAAATGCTTTTTGTACTCAATCCATGCCATACTTAGATTCTTCCTCTTTTTACAGATCTCTACTATGAATTTATTTAACAACAAATGATCCTTTGTTCCAAATGACTTTCTTTTATTGACCCTTCGTTTTATTGCCGCAATTGAGTTTTCTTCTAAATGACTATAAACTCTGTCTGCATCAATTCCAGTGTATAGTTTATAAGTCATCAAAAGGCAAGTTATTGGTCTATAACTTTTAGGGTAGATTGTAGGTTCACTCTTAAGTAGGAGCATTGTTTTTTCCTGTTGTTAGCCAGGCTGGTGTCTGTTTGAGGTGCGCATATAAATAGTTCTTACTTATGGCTAAATCTTCGTGCAAAAATGTTAATACTTTTAACCAGAAGTTAGGTACTGCATCTGGGCCTGGGGTTTTCCAGTTAGAGGCTTTTCCTAACTTTGTTTCAATCTCTCTGGCTGTTACTTCATCACATTTCATATCCTGTACGTTTAAATGTCTTATTCATTCTTTTACTTCTTCTATCCATTTAGTATCTTTGCTATGTTACACAGGATCTTCATATATTCTTCTCCAAAATGCATCTATTTCTTCATTTTTTGGTGGTCTTTCAATTCCTTTTACCTTGTTTCCCAATTCTCTATAAAACTTTTTTGGGTCATCAACTAATTGCTTATTTTGTACTTTCCCTTTATACTTATCTTCTAGGTTTTTCAACCTGTGCCGAGATTTTTAGTTTATCTGTGAAAGTACATGACAGATCCTGATCTGTTCTAATACTTCACATTGCTTTTATCACGTCTATCTTTCTAAGTATTTTTGTTGTCATGTTCCCTCTACTATATTCTTCTAACAGTGACACTTCTTCTCTTAATTGCTTTATAGTTTTCTCTGTTCGATGCTTTCATGACGTTATTTGTTTTCTCCCCTTCCTCTCCCTCACTACCCTGTGTTATTGTGGTAGAACTTTATCAGTTATTAATTTAGCTGTGTGGATGTCTATGGTCAATCCTAACTACTGTGTTTATTTGGTTCATCAAACTTCTGACTTTTGGGGTTGAATTAACCTTCTGCAGTCTATTTCTTTCATTGATCTTAATATGTCTGTCTCTATTAATCAAGCAACTCTTCTCTGAGCTCGTTTTCTTCTAAACTGAGGGCCCATTTTTTCTGTTTTCTATTTCTTGCAGGCATTCTATAGAAAGTTCTATTGCATCTTTCTGTGGCACATTCTCTTCAGTTTCATCCTGTGCCATCCATTGCTCTGTCATATGGGAACTCACTGGCCTATCAATCCTCAACATTAACTGCATCAGTTTCCAAAGTTTCCTGTTCCTTCTTTTGCAGTCCAACCTCAAGTGAACGGTTTCCTGTGGAAGGCTCCAAATATCTTTCTATGGCACCTGATTGATTGGTTACCATTCCACTGGTTTCCCCTTTATTTGGAGGTCCATTGCTCTATCCTGTTGTGGTGCTTTCTGAATTAGATTTTCTACACTGAATCATTCACTTAGGAGGTACTCCATAACCTCAGTTTCTATTTCTTTATAACTTTGACATTACTAACCTTTTCTTCTTTGTCTTCTTATTTTCTGTATCTTAAAGTTTTCCATGTCTGGATTCCTTTGCCTGTATTTCTCTTCAAATATCTTTGGTGCTGCTTTTTGTATTGATTAGTTTTACTTTCTACTTTGCATAGATATTGCACCATATTAAATCTCTCTTTTTTTCCAATGTCCATATTTCTTCTTCAGATGTCTCCTGATCTTCCTGCTTCTCCTTACTTTGGGGACTCATTCCATTATGCTGTGATGTAACCTGTTTTAGACCTTCTACATGAAATCCTTCACTTCGCAGGCACTCCATAACTTCAACTTCTATTTTTTTTAACTTCTGCTTTACTAATCTTTTCTACATTTCCTCTTTGTGACAGAATTTTTTTACTGTGAAATGTTCCATATCTGGATGCCTTTGGCTGTACTTCTCTTCAAATATCTTTGGGGCTGCCTTCTTTATGTTGATTAATTTGGCTTTTGCCTTTGCACAAATATTCCACCATATCAAATCTCTCTTTCTTTCCCAGGTCCATATTTCTTTTTTATACTTTTCAAAAATATCTAGGTTTTGTTGTTTATATTTTGTACTTCCTCAGATGCTTGGCCATGGTGGTGCAGCGGTTAGCATTGTTGCCTCACAGCAAGAGGTTCTCCCATTCAATTCTCAGCTGGAGTGCCTTCTGTGTGGAGCAAGCATGTCCTCCCAGTTATCGAGTGACGTCTAAAGAAATGCAGGTAGGTGCGTGCATGAATGGGTGTGCCTTCTTTGAAGGTTGGGCATCGGGCTGGCAACTCGGCACCATAAAAATCCACTGCCAATCATTAGCGGACCGGAGTTCCACTGTGGCGACCAGTAACCTGGAAAAGCCAAAAGACTATTACTTCCTCAGATGCTTCTTTTACCAAACAGATCAAAGTTTCTTGGACCACATGCTGTTTTTCACAAATCTGTTGTATTAATGACCCCAAATTATTTGAAGCTTCTTGTGGAAGTATTTTTCTTTCCTCTAATTTCTCTCTTAATCTTTTTGTATATCTTGTGTCTGGAAATTCTGGGCTTTTTGCATAATAGTAACAATACAGAATTTCTTTCTTATCCTCAATAGTCCACTCTGTCATCTTTATGGCTCTCTTGGCCTATCAGTTTTTGTGACTTTTGTGGACTGCTACTTCCTTCTACAACAGAGGGGCCATCCTCCCCCTGGGCCTGGCCTTATTGTAGGAATGTTTCCGTATTTTGAGAATTTTACACTGTCATTTTTTTTCCATACCTGGCACCAGTGTGCCTACCAAGATTGGGCACTTTTTTATCCTGGATCTTGTGCTCCCGGTTATCTTTTTTCATTTTTGACCTACTTCTGTCCAGGATGTATGCGGATGAGTACAATTTCAGCACTACTACTCTCCTTTGCTTGCTGACTTTTCATCTCTCCATACCTTCAAGTAGGATGTTTCTTATTTCTGATAAGGGGTTGTAGTACTTAAGGTGCAAAATTTAATGCAATCAAAGTCTTCCAACAAAAGCAGTCTCAAACACTTCATGCCCTTGTTTTCTGTTAGAGAATGAATCAAATACTTTTGCCTTTGTACACAGGCTTTGCTCTTGTCATACAGCTTGTTTGACAGTGCACATCCATGAAGTATACCATGTGCACTCCAGAAAGTGAGCAACACGAGAAAAGACAAGGAGGTGAACATACTGACATATATTTGAAGCAGCTGCAACTTTGGACATAAAAGAAAAGTTAGGAAATGCACTGCTTTTACAAAATACCACATAAGAAGACTTTACAAAAAAGATCTCACAATTCCAAAATCCTTTTGACTGATTTAACGGTTACCAAAACATTCTAGCAAAACAACTTTAAATCTACTGAAGCTACAGGCTCAAAATGAGATGCCGTCAATTCTAGAACAAAGTACAAGTCCCATGTATCTACTGGACCTCATAACAAAAGCCACAAAAAATCATGCTTTTGAGGAAGGTTTTCTATAACAGTGGCTTAACAGACAGCACACTTGCCTTTGGTGTACATCAGACAATTGGCTTAATTTTCCAACACTGAGCCTGTATTGCAGCATGATAGTAGACTGCTGTACTCCTGACTGTGCCATTCTTAGGATGACATGTTAAACTGAGGTCCCATCTGCCTGAGCTTGTGACAGCTTAGGTAGACATAAAAGATTCTGAGGCGTGTATCAAAAAAATAAGGCAAGTTCACTGGTGCACTGGCCAAATTTTCCTTAGTCATTATAAATACCACCTTGGGGCTCCCTTTGCCTAGTGGGACTAACCCAGTCAACAAAGTGAAAAATAAATAACTTCAAAAGAAGCTAAGAAATTTAAATCCTAGAGTTTGATAAAAGGTATAAAGAGCAACCAAGTGAACTTTAATAAGTGAATAAATAAGCTTGGTTTCAAATGTGTGTGCAAGACAGATTGGAAAATGTTCCATTTGTAGGTTGCCTTTCCTACAATGCAACCTTCCCCACAAAATGCCCATTTGTCCAGGCATATCTTCCTAGTGGTGGATTTGTGAGAGGATCCTGACTACATATACTGAAAAATGAATTTCTGTCAACTACTGGAAGTGAAGAAGAGGAGTCAAACACAGGGAGCAGATACATGGGTGAGCCTGCACGAAGGGAAAGTAACATTCACATAGGTTTTTAAAAAGTGGCTTCTCTAGAATATGACACAGTAGTAATGGGAATCAGATGTACTGCGGTCAGAAAAGAGCTATGAGGATTGGCTGTCTCTGTGGAGACTTGCCTTCTGAATTAATATCATTATCATCAAAAAATGAAACACAGAAACAAATGTACAGGAACCTAGCTGGACAACTCTGATCAACAATTTTCCTTTGGGGATTATAAGCTGAATAAATGAAGGAGGAAAAAGTTGCTGCACTTAATGCTGGTCAGAGAAGCAAAGAGGTCAAAGCAGGGTTTCCCCATTTCTGGAAAATTATCCATGCTACTAATGTGCTAAAGGAGCACTCAGCATGAGGTATAAATGCCTGAAAATGGTTGTGTCAAGACAGCATTCTGTGAATATGAAAACTTAAACTGGGATCAAAAGGGATTATGTGAAGTTCACTGCCACACTGAAACTGACAGCCTTGGGATCAGATACTTTCTCCTACAAATTAGAGTACCCCATGCTGACATACCATTCAGCCAGTCATCCACCTTAAGGATTATTTTAAATCCTTGCAGCCTTAGATACACTGTGCCCACCAATGTACATTAAGTAAATGTCTTGGAGAAATGAGGAGTGGTCAAACAAGAATGTTCAGAATTGACACTGACTGGCTCCATTTGGAAGCACAGAACCCTCTCTGACACTTCCCTCTCCTTATATGAAGGAAAGCATCACACAGGGCCAAAAAGTAGCTGTAGTGACCAACCGCAGTAACATTGGAAGGGAGAATGGGAGACCTGGATTGCAAGAGATCTTGCCTACCTTCCACAGAAGCTCCTCTATACAAATCCTAGAACTCCTTTCTGAAAGGACAAAAGGTGTAGATGCTGAATCCAGATGGATCTGAGGTACCACTATATTTTTCTCAAGAAGAGTATAGCCAAGAATAGTATGAGAATCAATTCCATGTACCCCAAAATCCTGAAAAATTCCCTTGCAGATGGATGGTTTTGATTGGAGAAACTCAAGAAAAACTGCTAAAACATCTGGGGTTTGGCTGGAGGAAGAAAGTTTCTTTCCTGGGCAGGATCTAAAAGATATCCCAGGAATACCATTCTGTGAGAATGGATGAGAAAAGACTTCTGATAGTCAGTTTGAAAACCTTGACGGAGAAGAAGATTCTGAACAGTTTCTGAAGGCTTTTGACAGCTGCCAACATGATTTTCAAAGATTAGGCAATTGTCCAAGCATGGAAAAATGTGAATGCCCTGAAGTCTGTAATTAGCAATGGCTGGGGCTAGAGGATTTAAGAACATATTTGGTGCAGTAGAAAATCCAAAGGGTAAGGAAGAGAATTGTGATCCAGACATAGCAAATCTTAAGAAAAGCCTGAACTATTCACCAGTGAGAATGTGACAACATGTATCCTTTAAATCTAGCTTTACCATGAAAGTTAGTGAGGGAATCAGAGGTACAATGGACTGAAGGGATAACATTTTGAACTTCAGAATCTTGACAAAAATATTGTGAATGGAAAGATCCAGTACAGACCTCCTTCCCTTTTTGATAGCATAAGAATGCTTGCATACAATCATTTGCACAAGTCATGAGACACAGGATCTGTAACTCCCTGTCTGAGCATCTAGTACAAAATGGTTGGAGAGAGAGAAACTCAATTCATTGGACAAGGAATCCCACGCAAAGAAATGAGGGAGGGATTCCCATTGTCAAGTGTACCTCATCTGGATTACATTTAAAACCCAGCTGTCTGGTGCCACAGAAGATATGAACCATAAGAGACACTGAGGGGCTTCCAGGGCAGGAAGGGGAAATAATCTGATCAGGCAAACAGTCATGCCAATTGAAAGGATTGTCCTTGACCTTTTGAGGATTTTCCTTCCTTTTTAGTTTTTTGTTTGCTTTATATTTTAAAAATCCTATTTAATGGCTCCTTGCATAAATTGTTTATTAAAAAAGGAAGTAGAAGACAAGGACACATTTCTGTTTTGCTTGAAAACGGGGAAATGAAAAATATGAGTTATTCCTTGAATCAGCTTTCCCTTTTCCTTTCAATTTAGCACCTCACCAACTGAAGACCAAACAGAACTTCCTTTTCAAATTGAGAATTTAAAATTTAAATTTTAACATCTTCAGAAAAGGTTTGATAATGAAGTCAAGCCAATCTTCTCAATATTGACACAGGAGTAGCATCTCTGGCAAAAGAATCAGCAGCATTAAGTGCACTTTAAAACATGCTTAGTAACATGAGAATCGGATCTCAAAAAAGCATTCAAAGAATTTTCTACCACAGAAGGAAGGTTAGCCATTAACTTCTGCCTGTTCTTAAAATATAAAAGTAAAATATTTAGCATATGCGCTTGACACTTAAAATCTGGAATGTTACTGCATAAGAATTTATCTTCCTGCCCAGCCTAACACTTTTCCTTCCTTATTATAGGGAATGGGGTTAGCAGTAGTAAACTGTTTTGTAGAAGCAGATTTAGATGAAGAAAATCGCTACTGTGTCTGCCTTAAGATCAGAAAATAAATATTTAGGAGTCTGAGTACATACTGTCAGACTTCCTAGGATAGCAGCTTGACTATCAGGTAGACTAGATGCAGTCAGAAAAGCATTCTCTAAAGCAGGCAAAACAGGGAGACCAGCTGCAGACTTAGGCATGGACAACTGTAACAAATCAGAATACATTTTCTCACCACATGAATGTAATTCTGCTCCCACTGAAAAATCCCTTTCATCTTAAATAAAGTTTCAGAAAAAGAAACATCTTCAGGAGGGAAATCTAAAACTATATTTTCTTCACAACTAGAATGTTCAGACTGAAGACATTTCTGAAGAACAACCACCCCTCTGTAATGCCTGTTCTGACTGAAAACAGAAGTCAGAAAGAGAGGGAACTCTTTCTTGCCTGAAGAAACAGAGGGTCAGAACAATGCACTAATGAGTTCCTTAGCAAATCCTACTAAATCTTCCTTATCTGTGAAAACAAACAGGAGACATGAAAATGTTCCCACCATGTTGACTTTTTCTGGAAATCACCCTTGAAAAAGACAGGAGAGACTCTCAGAAGGCATGATAATCCCAAATGTTCCCTATACTGGCTAAGTGAAGAACCCTCAGCTGCCCCTTACCCTAAGTCTGACAAATGTGGTTCTCCTTTGCCCATCAAGGGCATCCTTACAGCAACAGAAGACATGGCTATTCCCCACTCTTTGATAGCTGCAACTACTACACCATGTGGACCAAAGGAGAAAGATGGGTAGTCTGAAGAACAAGTGCCCACACTAGAATCACCTACCAGTGGCACAACAGGAGTCACCCTGTCACTCAAAGACTCCCTGACAACTTTCTTCTTCTTGTGGAGAGAGGAAGGTAAAACCACACAAACAGGTGGTTGCTCCACAGGTAAGTTGCAAAAGAAACCTTGAAGTCAGATAACATAGCTCTGATGAGGCAGCAACAAATTATGTAAAGAACAAGTGGTACTATGGTAAGAAAACCAATGACAGTGCCCCACAAACACAGGATCATACCCCAAACCTGATAAAAAATTTCCACAGAAAATGTTCACAAAACAATTTATACACAATACTCCCATGCGTAAACGGGCGTGCCTTTGTTGAAGGTTGAACGTCGAGCTGGCACCTCGGCGTTCATGAAAATCTACTGCCAATCATTAGCGGACCGGACTTCCGCTGTGGCGACCCCAAACCAGGAAAAGCCGAAAGACAACAACAACTCCCTTAAAAATGATAGCCCTAAAATAAAATATTTCCAATAGAAAAAAAACCCCAGCATATTTCAAATAGAAAAACACAAATTTTCCCAAGATAAATATACACAGTGGAAGGTTTTTCTTAATAAGGGACTTATCTGCCTAGCCTTGCATGCTCACTAGCTGAATGGCAGTTCCATGGGGTCTACAAAAGGAGTACTTTTTACTGGCAAAAAAGCTCTGAGGTAATTTGTGTTTCAATTGTCTTCATATGGAGCTCCTATCAAGCTACTGACAGTTGGAAATTGCTAATAAAAAATATTTAATAAAGAAGCGGGGGGGGGGGGTAAAGTTGGAAAGACATAAAAACTTCATGAATCAAATTACAGGTGCACTGTACCTCCTTGGCCATCACTCTCACTCTAGAACTATTAGAAAACCTGCTAAAGAGCCTACTAGGAGCAGTCTGCAATAATGGGAGGCAAATTTCTTTTTTTCTTTTTT
Source organism: Protopterus annectens (assembly GCF_019279795.1). Lineage (NCBI taxonomy): Eukaryota > Metazoa > Chordata > Ceratodontiformes > Protopteridae > Protopterus > Protopterus annectens. The sequence goes on from NC_056731.1 coordinate 664,073,761, forward strand.
TGAAAAAGATCCTAACAGGTAACCACACAAAAACAGTGAACACATTTGCAGGACAAACTGGCAGGTACTCCACTTGCCCTATAAATATGTTCACTGGGGGCTGCTAGCGGTCCTGAATTTCAGAATAACCCTATCCCTTTTGTCTGTCTCTGATTTTTGGTACTGCTTCACACTTCTGCCTGGTTCCACTTAACATTTGTATGTTGAGGTAAAGTCTGTCAGTCCCACCTAAAAATATATTTTTTTCTGGTAAATCAGAGTATTGCAGTCAGTCAATAATGCTAGACATCAGAGTTTCAGGTTGTTAATTGTTCATAAAATGTATGTCGGTGCAAAGCTTGTTGTACTGAGTGATGTCAGTCAATAATGCTATTCATAAGAGCTTTGTGCTTCTTATTCTTCAGAAAATAAGCACTGATGGAAATGTTGCTCTTTAATTCATTTAAAACATTAATAAAAGTAGTAATTAAAAGTTGTCAGTGATTTTGGGCCTCCCCCCTCCAAAATTTACCTTTGTCTCCAATTCTTAAGCAAATTAAGAGCCCTGAACTTCCCTGAAATTGCTTCTATTTTTGGTTTGTCCATTGTAAAATTTATGGTGATTTTTGGTTCATATGTGTGTATTAGGCTAATAGCCCTGGAGCCTTTACAAGCCTAGCCCATAGGATAACCTTGGCATTGTGCCACCCGACCTTAGCTCCCAGTGCCTCTGTCGAGTAAAGCCACTGGAGTGATCCCTGGGGTGAATTTTCTATTTCCCATCTACTCAAAGATTTCTCTTGAAGAGGGCCAGTGAGGTGCTCTGCTTGACATGTATGGAAAGTCTATTCCATAGCATGGTCAGTCTCTGTGTTATGAATATGTCCCTCCAGCATGTTCTGTTGATTGTGGTAATGAGGTTGAGGTCTCTGGAGTGTGGTGCAGAGGGATTGGGATTTATTTAGATGTAGCATTTCTAAAAGGGCTGGGTCACACATGGCTTTGTAAGTCAAGCATAGATCACCTCTAAGTAGGCGATATAAGACAGAGAAGAGTTGGAGTTTTTTTAGTCTGTCCATATAGGACAAAAGTTTAAGGCCTAGGATCCTCTTTGTGAGGTGCTTTTGTGGCCTATCTAGTTGTTGCAGGTGTTTAGTGAGGTACATGCCAAATGCGGGATTGTACTAAATGATTGGCCTAATGAGGGAAGAATAGAGGGAGACAATGACCTCTTTCTTCCTGAATGCAAATCCCTTAGGAATGAGATGTGCCACATAGGAGTTTCTGACCACAGTGGCAATGTGGTGGTCAAAAGAGATGTTGCTGTCAACCTGTGTTCTCAGATCTCTTATAACGTCTTCTGAGTTCAGTGGACTACCATCAATGTGGTAATTCATGGCAATCGTGTTTTGCCCAAAGAGGAAGACGACACATTTTTTGGCATTGAGCTTAAGGCCATGGTTCTGACACCAGTCACTGGTCTCAGTGAGGCCTTTCTGTAGGATGTCAACATCACTTGGGGAGTTAGTAATAGCTCCCAACTTGCAATCATCTGCGAACTTTGTCAGCCAGAGTCCCTTCGTGTTGGCCTGGACTTCAGAGAAGTAGATACCAAACAGGACAGGACCCAGGACTGAACCCTGTGGGACTCCACTTGTGACTGGTCAGCAGTCTGACTTGGAGTCAGCTACTTTCAGACTGTGGGTTCTACTTCTGAGCCAGTTTGAAAACCACCTAGTCATGTAGGGGTTGATGCCTAGCTTAGTGAGTTTTTCTATGATTCCTGAGTGGAGAATGGTATCAAAGGCCTTGGCCAGATCAAGGTAGGCTGTATGAACCACCTTGCCTTCATCCACGGCTCTGGTGACTGACTCATAGAAGTTGACCAAGTTGAGCATGCATGATCTATGCTTCACAAAACCAAACTGTGTGGGATCCAGAGTTTGTAGATTCCCTATATCCTGTTTTATTAGTTCCATGATGATGCATTCCACGATGATGCATTCCACTGCTTTGCATATAAGACTCATTAGTCTAATGGGGCGATAGTTCCCAGGGTCTGTAGTCGTTCCTCTTTTGTGGAGAGGGATGATGGTAGCAGTGCGCCATTCGGTAGGGACAAAGCCTGAGGTGAGGCTGTGATTGAACAGGGCACACAGGTGACGTGCCAGTTCACTCTGTAGTTCATGTAGAACACAGCCAGGGATATTGTCAGGTCCCATAGAAGCTGTATTATTGGCCTTGGACAGTGCTGTTTTAACCTGTGCAGCAGTAATACTGGGTGCCTGGCAATCCACTGGTATTGTTGCTGGTCCCTTGGGGGGAGGAGAGAGGGGTAAAGCTGGCACTGAATCTTTTGGCCAGTATATTGACAATATCTGTAGGCTCGGTATAGGAGGTACCATTGTGCAGTAGCTCAGAGAAAATATGGGTATCGCCATGGAGATTCTTTACATAACTATAGAAGGCCTTGTGGTTGCCTTTAGTATCTGCTGCAATTCTGTTTTCATAGTTAGCTTTAAGAGGATTTGATGAGGGATCTCAACTTTTTGAGGCCGAGAAGGGAATTTTTCCAGTCTTGTGACTTCACCTTATTCTGCATCAGGCTTCTGTTGTAGAGTTTGTTTATGGCAGGGGACTACCAGATTGGCTTCCTTTTTTTTTTTTTTTGGAGCAGAGCATCTTGGTTCTATTGGGTATGGCGAGATCCATGCATTTGTGTACTTGTTCGTACAGTGCACTGGTGTATGATTCGGCAGTCAAGCAACTGATTTCCATTTGCATGGGTGCCGTGAAGTTAGCCACCTCTGTTTTTAGGAGCCCAGAGTTAGCTTTGGACAAGTTTTTCATGGTGGTTACCTTTGTAGGGGGGAAGGTTGTGAATTTCCAAGGTGATTAGTTTGTGGTCGGATCTAACCAGGGAGGAGTGGACTATTGGTGTCTATCAATGGTTGTCCATGTTAGCAGTGACCAGGTCAAGGATGTTGCTACCACTAGTGGGGGTAAGAACGAATTGGTCCAGTGCACTGAAATTAATGAATTCCAGGAAACGTTGGGCAAGTGTATTGGTACATGAGTAGTTTTCCCAGTTAATGCAGGGGTAGCTGAAGTCGCCCAGTATGAGAGTGTTAGCTTGGACCCTAATATTCTCCAGGGTGCTTAGGAACGTGGAGTGCGAGTCTTGGGACATGGTTTGGGATCTATAGCAGGCTACGACCTGAATCGCTGTCTTACCCAATGTTAGCTGCACCTGAAGTTTCTCAGATGCGTTATGTTGAGCTACCAGTCTGGAGGTGTGCGTATCCTTTATGAATATGGAAACACCACCACCTTTGGAGCTTCGGTCCAAGTTCTGGGGCCAAAAGGTGTGGAATTAGTTAAAGCCTGGGAGTGCAGGGGTGCTTTCTGTTCCCTTGAACCAGGTCTTTGTTTCAAGTGAGTGTATTTTGAGATTTAGACTTCTAGCATTGAGCAGCATGACCCTCTGTTTGCATTTGTTTGCAGCTGTTACGGTGGTAATTTGGTCTTTGGAACACCGCCTAAAAAAGGCAGTATCGGGGTGGCAACAGCCTTGGCCAGTATCCGGAAGCCCAGGGGTGACAGATGCAGGCCATCTCTGGCAAAGCATCAAGGTCTGTCAATCATGTCATCTGAGGCAGACAGACACTGGATCCCCTTAGAATGACACCAAAAACTTAGCAAATTGTTGAAATCAATCCATTTTCTGCTTGTACTGTGGTATCATTTTGGGTGATGGTAGGATGTTGCTCAGGGCTAAGGTCATACCTGCCTGGTATACATAATCCGAGAGCTCCTTCATATCTCTTTTCATGTAGCCCAGGGAGGTATGTCTCAGGTCATTCACACCCACATGTACAATGACAGAGTCATATTTATACCTGTTGTTGAGGGGCCTGAGTGCATGTGTTATGTTGTGGATCCTGGTGTCTGACAGGCAGCTGACTGTTACTTTCTCCTTATTCAACCTAGTGAGTGGGACATCAGTGTGCCTCACTATCGAGTCACCTATGACTAGTGTGTTGGGCATGCTGATTTGCCATAGCGGCTTTGATTGAGTGGCACACTGTTTAGGAGAGTTATGTCTCATGATTAGTATTGTGTTGTGGTGGTCTCTGCTGCTTGGGTAGTTTTTTATTGAGAGCTTCCACGAAGGTGGGGGTGCAGTTTGTGTTTTTATGTGAAGGCAGTGCTAGTGTGTGTTCTGGAGGGCTGTGTTCCACGTGGTGTGGTGCAAGTGCTGACCTTCTCCTCTTGACCAGCTATTCCGGTCTTGGCTGGAGAGTGCATGGCTTCCAATTTGGCTATATAAGTGCATCTCTCGCAAGTCTGAGTGTTGAGAGGTAAGAGGAAATGGTTGTCAGTGTACATGAATCCAGTTGCTACATTGTCTCAGGATGCCCAAGTTCAGAATAACACTCAGTAGCCAGGTTATTAGGAGAAAGCACAGGGAAGTGACCTTTAGATATGCCTGCAGGGGTGGGAGTTAATAATAAGTACTGGAGCTGTTTCATTGTAGAACATTTAGTACAGCCAGCACTTTTGTGTGCTACAATAATTGCTACAAGAAGTCTGGTAAAGTGCTAGACTAATAAGTTAGTAAAAGTGCAGGATAGAAGAGAACTAGTAGATCTAAGGGAAAAATTAAAGAGCAGACTTTGGCACTGCTCAGAAGCTTACAAACAGTCCTGGATACAGCAAATCTGTATCTGGACTAGACTATTTACAGAAAAGGTGGGAAACAAGTGCAAACTTGGGCTTTTAAACCAGAAAGTTGAAATTGATGGAAAAAACGCCCAAACGGCCAATAAACTACAATTTCTGGGCAAGAAACCACTCTTCTTGTGGTAGATAGGCTACCTAGTGCTTACCACTTCCACTGAGAAGCTATAAGGCTTCCCCCAACACAGAAAGGCTTGGTGGGCTCAGAAGCTTACATACAGTGGTAAATCATAGAGGGTTACAGTTGATAGGTACTGACAGGCATCTGAGTTTGACAGCCTATCCTTCATAAAAACGAACACTATGGAAACCTGCTATTATAGCCTTTCGTTTGACACTCATGTTGCTAAAGTAGTTAAGAAAACCTTCAACATTGCCCACCTGATCATGAAGGGATTCACATCTAGATCAAGGGAGGTCAGCGTCCCCCTGTACTCATCACTCATTAGACCTATGATGGAGTACAATGCCCCATTCGGAATGTATCTGACCCGACACCTGCAGCAGCTGGAAAGGCCCCAAAAGTTCCTCACCAAAAGGATAAAGGGTCTCAAAAATATGTCTTATGCTGCCCGACTGAAAGAACTCCAGCTCTATTCAGTCTCATACCGCTTGCTCAGAGGCGACCTGTGCCTGACATATAAGGCCATGTCAAACCCAGATTTGATGAATATGCTTCACCTCAAAAAATCTAAATCCCTCAGAACCACAAGGGCGGGAGACTTAAACCTTGACACGGTTATTAATAGAATGTGCTGGAGGGACAGATTCATCACCCAGAGACTCCCTATGCTGTGGAACAAAATCCCGGTACATGTGAGGCAGAGCACCTCGCTGGCCTTGTTCAAGAGGAATCTTGACCAATGGATGGGAGATCGCAGATATACCCCAGGGATTACTTCAGTGTCACTGCTTGACAGAGGCACAGCAAAATAATAGGCATAGTTTTATTCAAACTAAAGGGGTGGCGAAAGCCAAATAACTATGGGCTAGGCTTATAAATGCCCTTGGGCAGATAGCCTAGTATGAACCTATACCAACTCTCTAGGTATGTAATATAAAAACAATATTTACAAACTGTCACTGATAACTGGCCTTTTATCCCCTCAATATTTTTGGCTTCATCATGTATTCTTTCTCAGACCTGTTGGGATATTTTTTTTTATTTTTTTATTTAATTTTTTAAGAGCTGGGCATGTGGGATGTACACAGAAAAATACCTGCAATTGCCAGGGCTGTCTGTGGCAGAAAACACTAATGTTGGTTGTGCTCTAATCTGGTTTTGCAAGTTATTCAAGAAACATGTGAAACAATATGGAATAGATTCATTACAAGGTTGAAATTCATTACATTACCATAATTTGTTTATCACAATCCTAAGTCTGAAGTGGACATGGAAGTGGGTTAATTGATGGGTGGGGGTAAAAATGTCACATCTGTGGATTAATGCAGTTGAGCCTTTTATTGTTCACTCAGTTTAAAAAGTCACTGACCTGGCTTTGCAACAATAGTACACATTTCTTTGAAGTAAGATAGATAAATAAGTATCATAATAATAAAGCATTCTCTGTGGTGTATGTCACAAATGGAAATACTACCAGCCCAACTATCTGGAATTTTGTAAATAATTATATGTCATTTGTTAATATTAATATAACTTGTTTAGAAGTGTGACAGAAGGGGATACTGCCAGCACAGATATCTGGAACTTTGTAAATAGTTATATGTCATTTGTGTATATCAGCAGGATGCAATTACTTGTGTTACCACTATATTAGAACTGTATGTTGCCTGTATATCAAGCTGCAGGTACAGACGTGTATGTAAAGTACTGAGCTTAAGGATGTGTCCACAGTGTACCCTACTAGGAAAGAACAGAAATTAATATAAACTATTGTACCTGTGTAAATGCATATGTTTTAACACTGGGAACTAGAATATAAGAGGGTTAACTTGCAAAACGTCAAGAAAATAGTTGAAATTAAATTGTTTTATAATTGTGCTATAAAATTAGTTTCAATGCAGCAAGGAGACAGAATGCCTAGAACTAGGGAGCCTTCTGTATTATATTGTAAGTGTTTTTTATATCTTCTAGCAGCTGCAAACATCTGAAGGCTATGTATTTTTACAAGGAGATGCTAGATGCTGCATTAGTGGGGATTGTTTGTGAGCCTGGTAACTGAAATCAGGTGACAAAAAGTGATGTCATACTGCTAGTATCACAGGAGCAATATTTGAAATATTAATTTAAGAACTGTCAGAGAGAGCGAGAGAGAGAGTGACAGTGCATTTTGTCTTTGACCTGACAAGAACAGCCACTCACCACTTCTGCCTGCTTGTTGTTCTGTAAGCAAGTCTAGGATACAGTAATCCCTCTTAGATACAGTTAGGAATATATTGAAGTATAACTTAGGTGTTTTCTTTATTTGAGACTGTCCTATCAATATACTGAAGTATAGCTTAGATGTTTTCTTTATTTGAGACTGTCCTGCAATGTTGTTTTAAATATTTCCTGTGATTTTGAACTCTGAAGTAACTGTGATTGTTTACTATTTTCTTGTTCTTTTATTATTTATTATTAAAATATTTAAACCTATCTTTGTGGCTGATATTTGTGAGACATATTTAAGCTCTTAAGAGTAGTTGCATATCTACTTGGTGACACTGTGGGCGACTCCTAATAGCCTTGCTCTTGGTCAAACTACCATTGAATTAATAGTAACATTACACAGTAAGATTGGATACTCTTTGCTAAGGGCTTTAACGTTGCTGTTAAGTGGTGGCTGGTGGCGGTGGAAACTACCTTATAGTTTGGGCAGAAGGGGGCATAGCTAGTAAACCTGTGCCTTTCCCAGGCACGTGTGTGTGTGTGTGTGTGTGTGTGTGTGTGTGTGTGTGTGTGTGTGTGTGTGTGTGTGTGTGTGTGTGTGTGTCTGTTTTATGGGGCTGAATTGCACTTAAGTATAACCAGTTGGCAGTAATGTTTTCTGACTTTCCATCACAAGCATCAGCATCATACAAGACAAGTGGCTATCTTTTATGATCCTGAAGGAGCAGAATGTGTGAAAGTAACAGTTTAGTGGCACAGTGGCACATTGAACAGCACTGCTATCTCCCAGTGTATAGTTCTGAGTCAGTTCTTGGCTGTGGCTTCTACTGTGTGGCAAGCATGGTTTCCATGTGTCTGTGTGGGTTTATCCATTTGCTCTGGTTTTCTCCTAAATAGTAAAGAATTTGCCTAAATGTCTGCAAGCAAGTGTAAATCTTGTGAAATATCTGGCTTATTAGGGTCAGTATCAGTATTTGTGTACTTGGAAGCCGCGGTAGTACAGCAGTAGCGTTGTTGCCTCACTGCAAGAGGTTCTCCTGTTCAATTCTCGGCTGGAGTGCCTTCTGTGTGGAATCTGCATGTCCTCCCCGCAGTCGAGTGGGCCTCCGAAATACATGCATGAATGGGCGTGCCTTCGCTGAAGGTTGGGCATTGGGCTGGCAACTCGGCACCATAAAAATCTACTGCCAATCATTAGCGGACCGGAGTTCCACTGTGGCGACCCCTAACCGGGAAAAGCCAAAAAGACTAACATCAGTATTTGTGTACATGGGTAAAAAAAATCACTATAGCTTGTATAAATGACCTGGCTTTTGGGGTAGTATCAGAGAGAGAGAGAGAGAGAGTGCGAGTGTGAGTGTCTCTATATGCGTATGTAAAAAATATCAGTGAATTTTATCTAACGACACACAATACTGTAGGCCATGTGTATCTTCTATGTAGCAGTACAAAAATGTTAAGTCATTATCTTTCAGAAATAAGGTGCAAAACACATCACAGTGCATTTGGTCACTCAGAGCTTTGAGGCCCTGAACATCATCTAGTCTAAAATCATCTCTGCTCAGAGGTGTGCACTGAAAGTTACTGAAGCTCTGGGGGCTGGGGAAAGTGCAGTCATTTCCAATTTTCCTTGTAGTTAGGTGTGCAAACAATGTCATAACAGCTTGTGAGGAGGTTGTGGACTGTGTGGCCTTTATTTCTTTAACTTTCCTGATATACCCCAGAGGTGTGCACAAAAGTTCACTATAGCTTGTCTAGTGGCAGTGAACTGCTTAGGACCAACAAGTTAAAACAGATTACAATGACGGTCTTTCATTTTTTTTTTATTTTGACTTTCCTAACAAGCAAATACTGGTGAAGGCATGCTGTTACATAGTCTGACCGCAGCAGGTTGAAATACATTACCTTTCTATCTGTTCTTTCATGTTTGTCCCACTTTACTTCGGAACATCACAGTGGTAGTAAGAAGATTGCCATCTTTTGAGGGTAAACATGAGGAGGCATGTATGTTTGACAGCAGATACTTGAAATATACGATTGGGAATCAGTGCAAGCATTTGCTGCCTTCTCAGTTTACTGTGAACTGCTAAATTTTCAGACACAACTTAAAAAAGACTGAATTTATTCCCTTAGTTATGATTTTTGTTTAGGACATCACTGAATCAAATGTTTGGAGGGGAACTCAAATGTATACTGGGTTAAATGCCATAAAAACAAACTCTTAATAAATGGAATAATTTGTTTCACTATGGAAGATAGACTCTCCTTAATTAAAATGATTATCCTTCCTAAAATTCTGTATACAATACAATTTTTATCCCTCCCACTCCCCCAAAAAATATAAGAGAGTATAATTCTTTGAGAATTTTTTAGTTTCTAAATAAGCCTAGCTTGGCTTTAAACTATCACATTAGAGACTGGACGTCGGGTGGTATTGCTCTTCCAGATTTAGAATTATATTTCTGATCCTCAGTTGTTAAGACAATAATCTCTTGGTTAAATAATTATAATGCCAAATGGAAAGATATTCAAGAATGCATTTGATGTAAATCCAATAATTTAACAAAATCATATCACACTGAAATAGCTACTAATAAATTTAATTGATTAGTAAAGGACTATTTTATAGAAAACAATAACAAATCACTTAACTCTTATGTTAATATGATCCAATCTCCATTAAAATTTTCATTTTCATGAACACTGAATATAAAGCATGGATTTAATTTCTATTTCCAATTTCCTACACTCAAAATAATATTAATACATTTAATTTAACAAAAATGACTATGTTTAAAGACAAAACCCGTTACACTTGTATCAATTACTAGACAATGGGAAGTTACAAAATATTGACCATATCAATCTGACTTGAGCAAAGATGTGGTTAGAAATTTAAAAATGTAGAAAATTGGTTGAACATCAGATGAATCTAGTGCAACCAACAGTTAGAAATTATTTCCCTACATTCATTCATTTCTTCATTACTCTAATGTACCAGAATATAATTGGAAAGGGACTTCTGAGGTACTTAAGAAAACAACAGAGTGTAACAGCGAAAGCTACTGGGATTATTTCAGATTTGTTAATAACTCCCCAAGTGAAGATGATTAAAGAAATAATACTCCAATCTTAAAAACAAACTACTTCATCACCAAGGTATAGGATAGTCACTTGGAAGTTCTTACATAGAACCTTGATCACATCACATAAAGATGAGTTGATGTATAATAAATACATAGGATGCTGGAGATGTAAACTAAATGTTAAAGCTGACTGGCAGCATATGTTTTATTATTGTATAAAACTTAAAACATATTGGGATAATATGAATTCTCTCTTACAGTCTGTTTTTAATGATAAATTTACGCTAACCAAGTCTCTTATTTTATTTAATACACCTATTTCCACTTGTGTTATTAAAATAAAATACCTTCTTTTATGCAGTATCTTAACATTAGCAAGAAAAGTCTTCCCCAAGAACTGGAAGAATCAGACGACTCCTACTATGAAGGAATGTGTACACTTGGAACTGAAGTTTGTCATGTTGAACTTATAACAATCAAGACAATACATCCAGAATCACCTCTTCATATAATATATGGTTGAAATTCAGAGAACTGCTAGATAAACAGACTTTAATAATTAACTAATAACTACTCATTACATTTCTTTTTCTGTTTAAAAAACTTTGTTTTAAAGCAGACATGATTATAAATACGTTGTTATTTATCACTGTTCTTTTAGAGAAGTATATTTGTTTTATAATATTCCTATTATCATATATTAATATTTTGTTGTTAAATTTCAATAAAAACAATTGAGAAAAAATAAAATGTATACTGGACCATCTAGAAAAACACGATTAAAAAAAAGCAAAGTTGAAGAGTTAAGACTGAATTTCTTTCCCTAGCCCTGATTTTTGTTCATTGAATCAGAACAGTGGAGGAAAAAAACTCTAAAATGCACCTCATAAAAACAGAAACTCCAGGGCTTAATTCGGTTATTCCCCATTGGTATTATAGTTCAGCCTGGTCCAGGTGGTGTGTGTGTGTGTGTGTGTGTGTGTGTGTGTGTGTGTGTGTGTGTGTGTGTGTGTGTGCGCGCGTGTGCGTGTGTGTGTTGAAAAGAAGGCAAAATTATTAAATTTCTTTCCTTGTCTTGATTTTTATTCAAAATCATTAAAGCAAAAGGGTGGAGAAATAAAAACAAAACAAATGCATCTCAGAACCTTTACAAACCCTTTGGCCTCTGGGAGCGCATACTACGCTTGTTTCAGTTATTTCCTCCACAGTTATTGTAGTGCAGTCTGGCCCAATTATATGTTAAAATGAGCCAGGGCTGGGGAAAAAGCTGGATGTTGAAAAAAGTAAACTGGATGATGTTGGGAGGGACTAAGGGTTAGGTGTGGGGAGGAGCAGGCAATGGGGGGAGTGGGTACCAAGAAGCTCTTCACACAGGGTGCCATTTCATCTAAGGCCGGCCCTCCATACATACATCCAGTGCTGCTGAGTTATATTCAACACCTGTAGCAAAGCCATCCACAGTGTTTCTTAGGCAAATAGGGGAATGGGAGTGGACTGCCAGGCCTTTCTTCTGCATCATACATACACCTATGGATAATTTAGAATCCACTATCTAACTACTATATGCATTTTGGATGTAGGAGGAAACTGGAGTACCTAAGGAAAATTCATATGGACAGAAGAAGCACATGAAGAATCCCCATATAACACACCCCTGCCTAGAAATGTACTGGACAGTCTTTTGCTGTCAAGTCACAATCCTATTCAATCCTTTCTTGTGTTTAACATTAGCCTTATTTAACTCCTCCTACATCCCAAAGACATTCCATAGGTGAACTGGCAACTAGCAAAAGTGCCTGTAGGCACATGTAAGTACATCCTCAGAAAGATTGGCATTCTATCTATATTTATATATATATATATATATATATATATATATATATATATATATATATATATATATATATACACACACACACATATATATATATATGTACTGTATATAATATACACACATGCACAGGTATATATAACTAAAGAAATATTATATATTTATTTACATTTGTTGACCAGGAGTGTCTGACTGGATGTAGGTCCATTTTCAGTGGAGGCCCGGGGAGAAAAGCTCCATAGTAAAATAAACAGACAGTAGTTACATTGGATTACATAGCGATTAACAATTTAACATAGCAATTAATTACAAACATATTTACAGATGAAGAACATAGTACATCAGTAGACAACTAGAATCTTTATCTGCGAAGTACATAACAGACATTAACAAATGTTACAATAAGAAGTTCCTGCTGTATAATAAGCACTAGGCTTATGAGCATCTGAGCTTGCTATAATCAAGGTAGTTAGTGGCGTGGGTAGTGGTTGGATGGGGTGGGTTATATTAAAGTGCGAGCTGCAAGGGCATAGCCAGCATGTTTTTAGGTGCGCTTTTAGTAAAGTTTTGAAGTGGGTGCATGATGGTACGGAGGTAATTGTGGGTGGGAGGGAGTTCCATAATTTGGCTATGGCGCAAGAGAATAGTGCTTCACCAGCAGAGTTATTGGCTTTAGGGATCTGCAAGTGATTTTTGTTGCTGGATCTTAGTGGTGTGGTGGTGCGATAGGATTAGAGTAGATTCTGGAGGGATGGGACATTTAGTGGATCGTTTACTAGTTTGTGGGCGAGTGATAGTTGCTACCATTGAAGGAGGTGAGGGAGTTCAAGCCAGCCCAGTTCAGCAAGTGAGAGACAGTGGCGACTACGGTAGTATGCCCCTGTGGCGAATTTGGTGATTTTGTTGTAGCAGGTCTCTAGCTTGTTTAGATCACATTGCCTTAGGTTGGTATGTATTGGATAGGCATAAAGTAGGGTGGAGATAAGGAGGGAATTTGCTACTGAAATCTTTGCTGCTTTGGTGAGAAGTTGCTTATTTCTGTATAACGCTCCTAGTTTTTTGTGGACTTTTTTTTATAGTCATGGATATGTGAATGTCAAATTTTAGTTTATTGTCTATTTCCACTCCTATCAATTTGGTGTGTTCAGTTGGGTATATAGTGGTGTTGTCTTTTGCTGTGATGTTAAAGTGAGAGTTGTTTTGAGTATGTTTGGTGGGTTGGAAGATGAGTAGTTTCGTTTTGTTTGGGTTGATTATTAATTGGGCATCGGATAACCAAGTTTCAACAGAGGAAAACGCTTCGTGTGTGACTTTTTGCAGTTTGGGTAGGGACTGGGCTGAGCAGATGATGGTTGAGTCATCTGCGTATTGTACGAGTGTACCATGGTTGGTGGCAGAGGCTAGATTATTGGTGAAAACAGAGAAGAGTAGGGGTCCAAGGATGGATCCTTGGGGAATACCTATGGAGACAGGTAGTTGGGGAGATGTGTCATTCTGCCATACAACGGATTGTTGGCAGTCAGACAGGTAACTCTGAAACCAGTTGATGACTGATTGAGAGAAGGATAGGTTATTGAGGACAGAGATGAGTGGTTTGTGTGGGACCATGTCAAATGCTTTAGATAGGTCTAAGAAAGTAGCAGAGGAGAGATAGCCATTGTTTTTATGCTGAAGGATAGTGTTAGTAAAAGAGAGTAAGGCAGTGGTGATGCTATGGTTTGGTCGGAAACCATGCTGAGTATTGGAAAGGAGGTAGTCTGAGACCTGAGAATGTATGCGTCTCTCTAGTATTTTGGAGAGTGAAGAGAGAATAGCTATGGGGCAGTAATTGGTTAGTTCTGTGGAGGGGCCGCCTTTGTGGAGGGGAATTATATGTGATACTTTCCAGTGTGGGAACGTAACTTTCTGACAGCGATTGGTTAATCAAGATGGATACTGAGTAGGCCAGAGCATCATCTGCGATTTGTAGGTATTCACTTGGGAGGTTGTCTGCTGCTAATTTGGTGGGCTTAAGTTTAGTTAAAAGTTTTTTTTTATGTTAGAGGTAGGTACAGGAGAAAAAGAGAAGGTAGTGGGGAGATTACTAGTTGAAGGTGTGGGTCGGAGGGGAGGGAGGTTGTGTTGTTTAGCTAGTGATAGTTTGGTTTGTGTGAAGTGTGTGTTGACTGAGGTAGCAATATTTTTGGAGGAGTGAGGGATGTTAGGAGGAGGGGTACTGACTTTTCCTGGGTGGAGGATGGAGTTTATGGAGGACCAGAATTGTTTGGGGTTGTGTTGGGAGGAGTCTAGGGCAGACTGGTAGTATTGGAATTTGTCATGTTTTATTAGCTTTTTAACTCTATTGTGTAGTTCTAGGAATTTCTGTCTAGTTGAGGGGTTTTTGGTTTTGCACCAGTGCTCCCAGGCTTTATCCCTGTTTTTCATTTCTGACTTAGTGGTTTTCTGTAGCCATGTAGCCATGGGGAGGGTTGTACTTTTGTTCTGGAAAGTCTTATGGGGGCATGGTAATTAAGGATGCTCAGAAATGTAGTATTAAAAAATTCAACTGCGTCATCAAGACTGAGGTACATAAGGGGATGCCAGTTACATTCTTTGAGGGATGAGATGAATGTGAGTGGGTTAAAGTTTAGTTTTTTTACATATTTGATGGTAGATGACGGGTTTAGCTTGGTATAGGTATTTTTTGAGTAGGAATGCTGGGGAGTGATCACTGAGACTATCTGATAAGCAGCCTGTTATATATGACTGGGGGCTCTTACTGACTAGTATCCAATCCAGGGTAGTGTGCTTGCTGGAGTTTTTATTTATCCTGGTTGGCGACTGGATTAGTTGGGTGAAGCCATGAAGGTTTATATGATGGGTTGGACTGTTGCCAGAACAGGATTGCCAGTCAACATTGAAATCACCTAAAATTATAGTTTCTTGGGGGAGATGGTGGGTAGACCAGCTGAGGAGGTTTTCTAGTGGAGGGATGTTTTGGCCAGGTGGGAAGTAGCATCCAATTATGTTGATGGTTTTGTTTTGGTTTATTTTGAGGTTGGTATATATTATTTCTTCATTGCCTATTTGTGGAGCTGATGATTTTAAGATCTGGATGTTTAGATGCTGTTTAAATATGATAGCTACACCGCCTCCTTTCTTGTTTAGCCGGTCTAGTCTTAGTATGCCGTAACCGGTAGGGAGTACTTGCTCACTGGTAATGTGAGGTTTTAGCCAGGTTTCTGTCAGGATGACTATATCTGGGGAGTACAAGTCTATGGTGGCATGGAGTTCATGGACTTTGTTGGATATACTTCTAATATTTAGGCTTAGTAGAAGGAAGTCACTTGGCTTTCTATTGGCTATGATATGGGAGAAGTTATAGTTTCTAGTCTGATTATGAGGATTGGGGTTGGAGATGGTAGGGCCAGGGTTAGGGTGGATGGTCTCCACTTAGGGGTAGTTTTGATATGCATGAGGTTATTAGTTTTCTCAGTTTTTGAATGTGTTTGTTTGTTAGGGAAACTTTATGATTGTGCTCTGTGGGTAATAGGTATGGTGGGAGGGTTACTATGTTAAGTTATAGGGATGCTTTATGTTTGAGTAATATAGTTGGCAGAATATGTGGGGGGTGCACAGGGATGGCTCTTGAGTTGGTGGGAGGGGAGCTGAGTGAGGGTGAGACATGAGTGGTGGTGTGAGTAATAGTAGTACAGTGGTAGTGGCTGAGTGGGGGAATGATGGAGCTTTGGTAGGATGTAAGATATGCAAGAAGAGTGCATGCAGTGAGCATAGGTAAGGTATGCTTGTACATGTTAGTTGAGGAGGTGTGATAGTAGTGGGGAAAATGGAGGAGGTAGTGTTGGGTTAGCGCTGTGGTTGGCTACTGGAAAGATGGGAGGGGTTTGTGAGTGTAATAAAGGTAGGACCACTGGGGGTGGGAGGGAATAGGGGGCAGGGTGGGGAGCGAAGCGTGTAGAGACCCTGTTAGCTGCTCTTATGAGGGGGCTGGAAACAATCAAGTAACAGAGTAAACTGATAAATGAAAATATGATAGTGACAAAGGGTGGTTGTATTTTTAAAAATGGTGCCTGCCACAGGTAATATTTATTAACTTTGGGATTGGCTTAAGGTAATAAACAGGGAAGGGGGAGGGGGAGAACAAGGGTGTGAGCAGGCAGTTATTTTGTACTGCTGGTAATGAGCCAAAGGAAAGACAAGTTTGTGTTTAAGAAACAATCAGAATTGACTAAGGACTGCTCTGAAACTGTAAGTAATTTCTTAACCATTTCTCAGGTGGGAAAACAGGATAACCTTGTATCAGTAGGCTACTGTGGTCCCAATTTAAATTAACAAATACACAGTATTGATCAGTTATGGGTACTATTTGCTAACAGAAGGGAATAAGAGAGAAAGTGGAAGATGAGTGTGTGTGTGGGGGGGGGGGCTGCTTACAAGCCAAAGCACAGTGCTCTCCAGGGGAAAATGAATATTGGCTCAAACAGGTAGACACATACTCAAAGTTAACTTTAGCTGTCTGCAGACAGTTCAGACCCGGACTGCGCTTTTCTTATAAGAATGATAAAGGTGGTACCGCAGTTGAATACTTAAGAGTGGTGTTAGATCTAGAAAAGAAGAGTACAGAGAGGAGTAAGCACTTTGAGATGGTAAAGATATATTATAAAGATTACAAAAAAAAAACTGAGCAAATAGCTACTGTAACTACTAGTATATGCATATACTGATCCAATTGGAAAAACATCTGTTAGAAGAAACCTCATCAGACAGTTATGCAGTCACAGATAAAAATATAGCGAGCAGCACTCTGTCCTTGGTCTCTAATGTGATTCTATCCACCAGTAACAGCATAATTATATAGAAATAATTAGACACCAGTATGAGCTGTCTACACACAACACATTTACATGAATAACATTAGTGAACAAGGTGCAGCTACGCAAACAGACCATACTATTATACTAAAAACAACTTGGTGCAGACAAAATGCTAGCATGCCATAGTAACTTCCAATAATAAAGCAGAAATCATATTAGATGTCTAACACAATTCAACAAACATATACATTTGTAAAATATATATATATATATATATATATATATATATATATATATATATATATATATATCTAATATATATATATATATATATACATACATACACACACATTTATTTATACATTTATATAAATGTTTTGCCTTGCACCCACTAATTGCGGAGATAATCTCTTTCTTTTTCAATTATGAAATGGATATAGTGTTTTACAGAATTAAAAAAATATTAATAAAAGAATGCATTTCTTCTGTTGCATAGTTTCCTTCTTCACATTTTATATGTATGACGTGCATTGCCATATAGTAATTATTGCATTGCACACAATTTTAGTACTTTTAAAAATGAATCCAGTCATTACAGGTTTCCTTACAGTTTTCCTTCATGAAATACAAGTGACCTGAGGCAAAATACACTTTAAAAGGTATGAACATTTGTAAAGGTAATGTTCTGTTATCCAAAGTGGAAGGATATAAAGGTTATAGTAACATTTGCAAATGGTTTCTATTTATTTAAAAAAAAAATTAGAGAGTAGCCATGCTGCTTCCCCATTAGGTGTCATGTACACTTGTGTTCAGAATGGCAACAGACACTCTGGACATATTTTGTACAGAAAGATCCATTTTGGGTCAGTGTAAACATAAATATGGTTTGTATTCTACACCTCACTTCTACCAGCCACTTCAGAAAAAGCAACCACCCTTTTACACGCCTATTTGCTAGATGTTGCACAAAATAATACAAAGCAACAGCAACAATAAGCTACAAATACTAGCAGATACTATATCCAGGGTGGGACAAGGGACAAGAACAGTGAGCTGGGAAGATGTGCTAATATAAACTTGAAGCAAATTGCTCTTTCTCCTTCCTCCAGCACACTGATGAAGCTCATCAACAAAACTACATTGTCTACCTGTAATCTAAAGGTCCAGTGTAGAGGTAATGATCCATCACACTTTCAATGTCTTACTGTCATTATGGACATAGGTTGCAGCTCCTTTAAAGACTTCTCCACAGTCCAAGTTAACACGGTAAACCTGGGACCTAAAAATCAGTGGTCTCCAGTTCTGACATCCAAGACACTAATGGGAAGGGGCAGTAACTGCAAGGTATTCAGAGAATGCAAACTGTTGGCTTTATGTTGTACTGTAATGAGAACAAGAAATTAAGACAGTCCAAGATAGTACAGTTGCGTAAAATCTTATCAAGATGTCCTTGCCTTCACTGCTGCAGTATTCTTGACATATGTGATTGCCTGCCATAGAAGCCCGACGTCCAGCCAGTCTACCAAAGACTATTGTTGCTTTAAGGTATGCCAAACATCACCCAAATGCTCCTTGCGTAGTGTAGGGCATGAAGGTTATGTTCAAGCCTACCATAATCAGAACTGATTGCCCCAGTACGAACAGCATTCCAAGGAATCCAAGAGGTAATCTGTATATCCAGGAAAGCAAAGTTCTAGGGAGAAGGTGGGAGAAAGTGAATACTGCAGCAGTGAAGGCAAGGACATTTACTGTTACGGTAAGATTTTACACAACTGTACTATGTCCTTACCTTCACTGCTGCAGTATTCTTAACATATGGGAGAGTGTCAAAGCTCAAGAGGAAGCTTGGGAGAGGGAAGGAGCAGAAGAGACCCCTAAAAACATGAAGAACGGCACTAGCAAAACCAGCCCTAGCTCTAGAGATATCATCCAACTTGTAGTGGTAAAGGTATGCACAGAAGTCCAGGCAGCTGCTTCAAGAATATAATTAGTATCTAAGCTCTTGAAAAAAGCACCAGAAGAACCCACAGCTCTAGTAGAATTAGCCTTAACTGAAGAAGGAAGGCTCTTGCCATCAAAAGTGTAACAAAAGGAAACAGCCTTAGAAATAAAACATGAAATAGTTTGCTTGGATACATCAAGTCCTAAAGATCTAGGATGAAAAGAGACAACTGATCTGATTTTCTAACAGCCTCAGTCTTACCCAATAAACCCTGAGTTGCCTGTGCAGGTCCAAAGTGCAGCACCATCTCACTGTCAGATTGCGGAGAGGGCAAAAAAGTATGCAAGATTAAGAGACAGCTCATTAACCACCTTAAGAATAAAAGAAGGGTTAGTGCTCAAGGACACCCTGTCCTTAAGAAAGATCAAAAAAGGAGGACAAGCCACAAGGGTCTGCAACTCAGACACCCATCTGGCAGAAATAACACCTAACAAAAGAACCATCTTCCAGGAACAATGTTGCAAGGAAGCTGAAGCATCAGGCTCAAAAGGAGCTTGAGTCAGCTTTTCCAAAACAATATTAAAATCCCAAGGAGGAGGAACAGGCTTCCTGGGAAATCTAATATTAAGGAGATCTTTAAGAAATTGTTTCACTTCAAATCTGGAAGCTAAAGGAGGAGAAAAGGGGCAGACAAACAGGGATAGCAGACACATTGGTCTTAATAGAATAGGTCAAACCAGCACTGAGCAATTCACACAAATAAGAGAGAACCAAAAGAACATCCACAGTAAGTGGGTCCAAGTTAAGAGAGACACCAAATAGAAAATCTCTTCCATTTGGATAAATAGGATTTCCTAGTAGTAGTTTTCCTGGCCTCCTGCAGGACTTGCAACACCTCCCCAGGAAAAAAAGGTGTCTATGAGGAATCAAAATCCTACCACCCACAGTTGTCAGATGAAGAGTGGACAGGTGGGGATGGAAGAGATATTCCTTGACTTGTGTGATTAGATCCACCCTGTGAGGTAACTTGTGATGACTGCCCCTGGCTAGATGCAGAAGTAGAGGGAACCAGTGCTGTCACAACCAAAAGGGATTCACCAACAAGATTTTGGACTTTTGGAATGAGAGGAAGGGGAGGGAATGCATAAAGAAACATCCCCTTCCAAGAAAATGAGAGGACATCCACCTTCCACACCAAAAGACCTGGGATTCTGGCACAAAACAGAGGAAGTTGTCTGTTCAGATCAGAGGCAAAAAGATTCACCCAAGGAGTACCCCACTGGTGGATAATGTCCAGAAACACATCTCTGTGAAGCATACATTTGTAGAGTTAAGGACCTGATCAGAGTGTCTGCCACAGTGTTCTGACCAGAAGGTATATAAACTGCCTGAAGAGTCACTTGATACTTGAGAGCAAGATCCCATACCAGAAGTGCCAACCAGCAAAGAGGGTAAGATCTCGTTCCACCCTGTTTGTTGATATACCACATCACTGTGGTATTATCTGTGAACACCTTGAGAGGCCCTTAAGAGAAAAGGGGATGAAAGGCTTGAAGACTCAGCAGAAGAGCTGTCATCTCTGACACTCATGTGCTCCATCTGCTGATGACATGCCCACATCCCCTGTACCTTTAGGGAGCCAAATGTCACCACCTATCCCATGTCTGAAGTATTTGTGAACAATTCCTGAGAGGGAAGAGGGGGATAAAAAGGGATCCCTGGATTCAGAGACAACTGCTGACTATGCCAGTGAAGTTCCTGTCTGAGGGACTACAAAACCTAGAGGATGTGCATGTCAATACCACACTGACGTCAGAGACTACTGAAACTTTCTCATGTGAAGTTTGGTCAGACCGAGCATCAGAATGGCGGATGCCATGAAACCCAGAGCTCTCCAAAACGCCCTGGTGGTAATGGAAGCCAGAGGAAGAAGAGTGTGAAAGAAAGAAATGAGAGTTAAGGCCTTTGGAGGAGGCAGGGAAGCCAGCATTGGCATCATCTGAATCCTGCAAGCCAGAAAAACGTGATACTGAGGAGTCAGGGAAGACTTTTTGAAATTGATAGTGAACCCCAGGCTCTGAAGAAGGGAAATGGCAAAATGAAGTTTTTGCAAAAGGATCTCTGGAGAGGGCACCTTAATCAGCAGGTTGTTTAAGTAAGGAAAATTGTGGATCCCTTGAATCCTGCAAAAAAACAATCACAGGAGCAAGGCATTTGTTGAACACCATCGGGGCAGTAGAAAGGCCAAAGGGAAAAGCAGAGGACTGAAAATGCCAGGAAGCAACAGAGAAATGCAAACACTTCCTGAAAAGAGGATGGACTGGAATATAGAGATAGGCATCCTTGAGATCCAGAGATACCATATAGGCCCAAGGGAGCAAGAGGAGAAACAGAATCTGAAGGGACAACATCCGAAAAGAATGTACTTTTAGAAAAGTGTTTAGATGAGGGAAGTCTAGAATAAGTCTCCAAGTGCCCTCTTTTCTGCGCACTGGAAACAGTGCTGAGTAGAACACTTTCCCCCTTTGGGGCAGAGGCACCTCTTGAACAGTACCCTGAGTCAAGAGATTTTAAAGAACCTCTGGGAAAAAGGGAAATTGTTCCTGAGGAGGCTGAGGAATACCCATAAAAAGAGAATGGGATTTCCACACCATGAAGTACCCCTGACGAACTATTAACAGAACCCAAGAATCTTGAGTGATCTGAAGCCAAACTAGAAGAGAAAGGCCAAAAGAAAGAGGAATGTGGGTCAGAAGAGACATAGTCATACAGCACCTGGTTTGTCTGGAAAGGAAGGCTTTTGAATCCCTGAAAACTGAGTAAGCTTAGCAGGAGGAGCCCATTAGTAACTCTGCTTACCTTTAGTAGAAGGGTGGGATTAACTATGAACAAAGACAGGCTTAGCGGGGTAATTTCTCTGAAATTTAGGCAGAGGAAAAACAAGCACATGTTTATGTTCCAGTAAGGCCTTATGTTTGTCCTGATGGGACTTAAACCAGCAGCTGCTTCTCCAAACAAAAATTTAGAATCCAGAGGAGCATCCATCAACTTAGCTTTAATATCATCAAGTAGCAACTGAAGCCTAAGCCAACAATACCTCATCACTGAACCAAAAACAGCAGCCCTAGAACAGGCATCTGCCACATTATAACTACATTTAATAGAATGACAAACAACTTGAGAGGAAGTCCTTAGCAAGGAACGAACAGAAGTTTTACCCTCAGAGTCTGGAAATTCAGAATAAGTTGACAGGCCTGAGATAGAAGAGCCAACACATAGCTAGACATATGGGTCTGATAGTTAATAGCCTTTAAAAGCTAGTAGAATTTCTTTCCCAGCCTTTCCATAGTTCTACTGTCCTTGTCAGAAGGCAATAACGTGGGCAAAGGAAGCAATAGAGACGGCTTATCAGAGGCAACAGACACTACAGAGTGGTCAGCAGCAGGACATTTACATAGAAAATAACAATCCTGAGGCACCCTGTAAAACCTACCATGTTTGTTGGAAGCAGGGGGCAAAGAATAAGGCACATGAGAGGCACTGGAAAAAGCATCCAGCAAAGCAGCCAAAACCGGAGGAATAGACGCAGGTTTAGCAGATTCTAACTGCAGCAAGTCATAGTACCTCGTATGGATATCAGAGACATGAGCACTATCCCACTTAAAAAAAAAATCCATCATCCTACAGAGCGTGTCCCCAAAAGAAATTTCCTCAAAAGGAAAATTAGGACTAATAGCTTCTTCCTACTCTGACCCACAGTCCAAAGGAGAAGGAATTTGAGCAGAATAAGTCAGGGATTCATCATCAGAGTCCAATTCATCCTCAGAAGAATCCTGTTCTCTAGGCCATTTAAAGAGAGTAGAAAACCAAGGAGGAACAGTAACCAAAACCCTGTGAGGAGGCTTTAAGGACATTAAAGCAGTAAACAGCCCCAGAGTGAAGGCCTTACACTCACTTTGTAGATCCCTAGGAGCAGAAGAAACGCATTTAATTTTGTGATTCCTTTTTTAAGGGAACTTCCCCTCCAAAAAACTGAAAATGCCCAAACCCACAACAGAAGTCAAGAACCATAGTAGGAACTTCTTCCCAAACTAAAATCTGAGGAACTCCCCTAGGCCCCTTGGAAAAAAATCAACAGTGGTACCCCAAAATGTCCGAGGGGGACACCTGCAAAGCCTCTTCGGAAATGCTGTCAACTGGATCCTCACCGGCCTCAAACATGGTCTGGGCAGAAAAATCTGACAACACAACCAGGTGAGCCTCCAGGTTGTAAAGACCTCAGGAGAAACAACAGGCAGAGGCTGGACAGTGGAAGATTCCGGTCGTACCTTTTTCACCTTCTTCTTCCCTGATAGCTGACAGTTGGGGCAGAGAGAAGATTCTTTCTATTGTACTTTTAGCGAGTAGCTTAAGACGCTGGCTCTCAAGATACAAGGGAAGGGAAGAAAGTCTACTGCAAAGGCTTTTTGGGACAAATGCCTGACAAACTGAATAAGATGTATGGTCATGAGAAGCTCCTAGGCAAAAAAGACACTTATCGTGGTGGTCTTTATGGGGACTTTGAATCCCACACTGGCATTTACCCTTCCTGGGTGACATTAACCTCAAGGAGCACAAAAAAGGCAAGAAGAAACAAAAGCCCAATGGGGCACTTATCTGCACTTCTAGAAGTCAGCAAACAGGCGTCAGTAGGCACTGGAGAATGAAAGTGCATTCAACTGGCAGAAAGCAGATGTAGGTAAACAGACCAACTGTGAAAAATACACTCAAGACATGCAGCAAAGAAGTTCTGATTATGGTAGGCCTGAACATGACCTTTATGTCCTACGCTACGCAAGGACGGTTTAGGTGATGTTTGGCATACCTTAAAGCAACAGTAGTTTTTGGTAGACTGGCCGGATATCAGGCTTCCACTGAAGTGAGTCCATATGTTAAGAATATTGCAGCTGTGAATGTAAGGACATCAAGAAATGACTAAACAGAAAGTGTCATATGCTCAATTTTTTTGTTGAATTGAGTATCCTTTAAAGGGTAGCTTCTGTCATGCTTATTTAAATGATGAAACATTTCAAGTGTTAGCAAACATAGCTTCTGAAATAGGAATCTTCAACTGTGGAGTCCCCACAAAGCTCAGTATTAGAAACATTATTATTCTCACACTTCATTACAGATATACCAGAGGAACTGCCCTCTTAAAATATTACCCTTTATAGGTTCCTAGGTAGTCATAAGGCTTGCAGTCCAGCAGACCACTGAGGATCCTAGCCCAAATTTCTAATTACATCCAAGCACTGTCTGGTTAAGTGACTTGTTGAAGATCACACAGTAGGCAGTGGAGAGAATAAAACCCTGCACCACCGGAACAACTTACAGCTTTAACACTCTGCGCCAACTATCAGCCAATAATGCATACCTCTCAACCTGGAAACTTCAAAAATCTGGACAATGGCCCATGAAAAGTAGGTATAACTGTCTAAAAATCTGGATGCTGATCAACATAAAATTTGTACACATAATTATGTAACCCCACCCACGTCAATGGACTTGTGGGATACCAACATTCAAAAGCAAATTGAAGAACAGACAATATATTAAACATAAAATATAACCAGAACAATAGTAATTATAAATACTGTAAATCACTTTGTTTCATGCATATGTTCTCACTATTAAATACTTACACTACATATACTACTATGCAAACATATTAAATGTTATGTAACTACTGAAGTTTGTCAGGTTTAAATATAATTGTGTATGTCATGATGTATCCCAATTTTTCTGTGCTTCTTTGCATTCATATTCTTTGTCACTGATTGATAATCTTTTCTATTCTTTTCTGCACTTCTCTCAGGCTGAGCCTAAAACAGGTCCAGAAGAATCAGTGCTCTGCCCTGGTTTAACTAAGAGAAAACTTACTCCACAACCAACAGTGGACTCCATTCATGTTTCTCATACAGGCAAACCTCTTAGAGCAAGAAATCCTGACAAAGGCACAAATGATGTTGGGACAAAGCCCCAAAAATAGGGACACTTTTTAAACATTGCTCTTACAAACTTAGAAAGTTGATAGAACAGGTTTTGCATTCACATGAATTTTATGATGAAATCTGAAACTCAAAAAAAGTGTGCCATTATTTTCTGATTTCAATCTTCAGTGATTTGTCAGTGATTTGTCACACTTTTATTAAGCAAAAATCTGGACATTCTGCAAACATTTAGACAGTTGAGCGGTATGTCTACCATCCTTGAGCTAATGCCTCAAAAAATCAATGCACATCAATTAAAATTTCATGTGCATTCCCTTAAAACTGTATATATTTGCCCTCTTTTTATTGCTAAAGTTTTTAAGAATAGCATATTTTTGGAATTTAAGAATAGTTGTTTCAAAATCTGACTATTCCTTCTCTCAAACTGTAATCCATTTGGTTAAACCAAACAGTAGACGTGATCTGGACTGGAGCAGAAAGCTTTGAGAGAACTTTAATAACAAAGTACAATAGAAGAAAGCATATTCTCTCACATAGTGAAAGAAACAGTGAATAAAGAAAGTCAAGCTGAAAATATTCTGGTAACAGCATAATTAGTTCTTAGCTTGTCACCAATTCTAATACCGGTAAGGGAAGGGCTCGCTTTACACGTTCAACTTTAATAATTAAACTTTAAACAGAGAATTAATTTCACATAAATGTGGAATTACTGATAAATCAAATACACACATTAAAAATGATCAAGTCTACTAACTTTTTAAATGTAACATAGCAGTCAAACAAATCGTTCCCATAAAATTCAACGCCTTCTGGCTGCTGCGCACTTGTTTTGTTCAAAACACGAATAAGGAAGGAAACATGAGTTAGTTTCTGTACAAATAAAATGGTTTCTGTTTGTCAAGGCAGAACTGCAGCTCACAAACAAGACTTTGGACAATCTCCTCAGGTAAAACTGCAGTTAAGTATATTAGCAGTATGAGAGATCCCGCTCGCTGCAGGAGCGAGCAGAGATGGGTGTAATGTGTTCAGTCACAAAGAAAATTTTTCCTGTAATAGTGTTGTTAGTAGTACTATTACCAGCCTTGGTGCAGAGCAGGAAACATATAAAATAAACACCATTACTTTAAGTTGTCCCGTTCAGGGATAGTCTGCTTACTTTAGTTTCCAGATTCACAATTTATAAATGAATTCTGCTTTCCGCAGCAGTTATTTTTCGTTTCACCATCACATTGTATGTTTTTACCATCAAAACTAATGTCTACAGTTCCCCATCCAAGTGAAATACCTCTATGTTACAACTCTCAGCTCGAATGATGGTTCAACCGTCATATAAAATCGTTGCCGGCCTACATTCCCTACTGCAGAGATGGAGTGGAACAGTGTGGGGGCAGGTAACTAAGAATGGATTTAGTTCATTTCCTTCACAAAAAGCATGCTAACTCAAATCTTGTTACTGTAGTAGCTTTCTAACTTTATAAAAGTGCTAATTTAAAATCCATCCCTCTTTCTGAAACCTTTGCGCCCCCCCCCCCCCCATTTCAGTCTCTGTCTAGATTTCTTGCTCTAAGTGGTTGACTGGTATGTATGTGCATTACATTAGCAGCAGCCAGCAAATCTGGATAAATATTAATTATCCCTAAATGCATAGGAAGCCACACACAAACGCACCTTAGCCTATGTGGAACACAACACATCTTTTCAACCAGTAAAACAAGCCTAACGAGTTAATACCAATATTCTCTTAGTGAGTGAAACTAATAACTTGACCTGTAGAGATGTATGCTGTTACCTGTCACATCTTTAGTTTGTTTGTTTTTGTATAATAGAACAGTCGCTGACGTCCTGTCAACAATTTTCGAGTAGTTGTGGATTTAATGTTCAACCTACCATAACGTTTCTAAAATATACATATTTAAAAGTATATCTACTGTTGGAGGATTTATCCTGCCTTGAAGCGTCTTGTGTGGCAGCCCTGTGAGCCAATTCTCATCGAGCCCTGATGGCTGATTAAGAGGTTAAGAACTGACTAGTAGCGTGATCCTTAGAGAGTGGTTGTACTGACTTCATGTCTGCTGCTTGCATTTACAATTAGGCACTGTCTCACAACACTGATGTCAGCAGTAACTGCATACTGTAAATAAAAAAGTTGGTATGGCCGATATACTATCTTCAGACAGAAACCTCAATAATCTGAAGTGTAAAATGCAAACTGCCTTCAACAAACTGTATAAGTGGACCTATGTATGCAAGCTGCTTATTTCTACTAAAAAGTCAGGGTAATGCTTTCAGTCACCAAAAAAAAAAACAACTCAAAACACTTCACTTCAGACATACGACACACAAAATGATTGGGTCCCTAGTGTAAATCATCAGAAATATCTGGGTCTAACACTTGAACCAAAAATCTTTCAAACTCCACTATGAAACTGCAGTGTCTAGCTTTGTGCCACATGTAAAGGCATGTTACACATTATCACACCGCCTAATACCTAAAGATTGATTAGCTCTTGCTACAATATCTTGATTCCAAAATACTGAACATGCCCTGAATACCTGCAATTACACTGTAGTCTAGCAGTAATACTCAGACATTAGAAAGTGCTGTATAGTTAACATCTAAGCAAATGACATTCATTTTATTTTTTGTTTTGTTTATGAAATCAATAAGAGAAAATTATCTTTATATTATCATATGTATTTCTGTTTTTAATGAATCCTGCTTGATCGTGCTGTGTCAATAATGGCAATATTTTTTTATTCTGTTTGCATGAACTGTCATAAATATTTTATAATCTATATTTAATACACATATGGGTCTATATGAGGTGCACTCAACAGGTTTTTTATCTCGTTTCAAAATTGGTGATACTTGAGTGCATTTCCAAGGAGGTGGACATTTACCTTCTTTAACTGATGTGAACACACTTAGTAACAGATTTAATGCATTATTAGATAGTAGTCTAAACATCTCTGGTGTCATATTATCCTTAACCTGGGGCTTTGTTTAATTTTAGTTTCTTGATTTGCGCTTTAATTTCGGTCATAGTGATATCTTTATTATTTTTCTGTGTTCGTCTGATAGTCTTAGTCTTATATTACCCTTAAGGAATTTTTTTAAGTGCTTCACTTGATTCTACTTTATTTTCTTGACTACTGAGTTTATTAAAATACACTCTAAAGGCTTCTACAATTCCTTCTAGTTCTTTTTTTGTCTATATTGTATATTTCTTTTATCTGACTTGTCTTTATCATTCTTTTCGTCCTGTTAGCTATTCTCCTTTGATTTTTGGTTCATAGAGTAAGCGCATAGTTTGACCTTCTCTAGAGTAATCATTGTTTTATGGTTCAATATCTCTAAGTATTTTTGCTGAGGTCTTCTAATTCTTTTTCTGAAGCTAAGTTGCCTTTACGAATATCTAATTTCATTTTGTCTATTTTAGTTTGTAGTTCTGCCATTTCTTTATTCCAATGTTTTGTTTGATTTATACCAGGCCACTGCATCCCATATAAATATGCTATCATTGCATCCTATATATATATATATATATATATATATATATATATATATATGTCTGCTACCTTGTCTGTGAGGTTTAAATATAGAAATGTTTGCATCTCTGCAGTATGGTATTGTTTAAACTCTTTAAGGTTTGCTATATGGACTGGAATTTTTATGATTGTAAGTTTTCTCTTAAAGTTAAAATCTATTTCAAAACGTATTGCATTATGGTCTGAGAAGGTGCAGGTGATTGTTTTGACTTTGCTTATTTTTTTGGTAAGATCTTTTGTTATATACACTATCTATTCTGGAAAAGGTGTTATGTCTCTGCGAGCAATGTGTGAATATCAATGAATCTTGTTCAGCTTGTGTGTTAATGTCCATTAAGTTATATGAGTCAGTAAACTTAATTTTGATAGTGGAGATTTCCTGCGTGTGTTTTTAGGATTTATGTCCTCCTCTTCATACAATTAATCTCTCCTGCAATTACTGTATTACCTTTGCAATGTTGTACTATGTTCTCTAAATGTTGTTTGGCTGCCCTGACACCCAGTCCTGGTATCCAATAGTTGTTTACCAGGGTATAAGCCAAACCATTTATTACTATTGATACTAAAAATATTCTTGGGCATCAAGGTAGTCTTTCTCCATAACATGATCTTTATTATATTCTGAACTTGCTAGTAATGTGTAATTATGCATATTACTCTTATTAATGTCTTGCTGTGCAAGATGTGTTTCTTGTAAAAATGCTACTTGTGCTTTACATAGCTTTATGATATTGGTGTAAACTTCCTTTTTTACAGCTGTTATTTAAGCCACTGACATTGATAGCAATGGATTTCACAATTGGACTAACTATACCTTTGTATTTAACCATTGTCCTGTTTTTGTGTTTGTAAATAATCTTGTGTGTGCTGAAAACTTTTTACCATTAATTTCATATATATTATACATGCATTGCTTAGACATCCATTTAAAAGGTAAAAATAAAAATTGTCTGTGTAAAAAGTGGTTTTCAAAATATAAACAACCAATCATTCCCTTCATGAGAGAAAACATCCCATCGTTGAATAGGTTTACCATTCAGGTGACCCCTCTTATCCCTATTCAACATCTTCCCTCAGCTTTCCCAACAACAAATATAACTAAAAGCATCAAGTTCTTGTTGTGTGCTATCAAACTTCAACTATTGAACTGTTTAATATTCAATTAAAGACTATTACAGAGATTGTTATATGATATTACTGTCCGTGGTTAAATAAAATAGTACAACCAACTTTAAATACAACATTGATCTAGTATATACAGTACATATTATATTTTATCTCACTGTATTATTTAATGTCCTTCAACCAACATCTGTTTTTAGTGTAACAGTATCAACATTTCATTTAGACAACACTTTATCAATGCACTTCTTGCTTCATTTATCACCACTGTATAAATATATAGCCTTTTGCCCATATGTATATTTCTAAATAACCATTTTATTTTTAGTGTTTGTTTACGCCAGATTTAATATACAACTAAAATGATTGTTGGTATTTGTTGCACACCCTATGCGTACACAGGGGAACACTTTATAATCCCGAAATATCAAATTTCAGAATCCCAAGATTATAAAGCCAAAATCTCAAAATTCCAAAACCCCAGAAGTACGAATTTCAAAATCCCGAAGTCCAGAGATGTTGAATTAGTGCTTCTGGTGTTGCGCTGTGTGAATGGATAGCTGGAGATTCAGGTAAGTGTTTTTATTAGGGGCTTTAGTGTACGTCAGTGTGTTTTGTTTGATGTGTGTGTGCCAGGGGAATGTAGCTTGTATGGTGGTGTTTTGTGTCTTTGTCTGTGTAGTGTGTCCTTGGAGTTAGTATATTTAAGTGGGGGGGGGGGTGCAGCCCCCACATGGGGGATGCAGGGGGGCTTACCCCCCTTCTTGTATGTAGTGTAGGTTTGTGTGTGGGGGGAAGGTGTGTGTATGTGTTTGTCTGCGGTGTATGGTTAGTGTAGGAGTCGCGATTTTGGAATCCACGCTTCTGGGGTTTCAAGATTTTAAGGTATCGGCTTTATGATCTCGAGATTCTGAAATTCAATATTTCAGGATTTCGGGATTATAAAGTGAACTCGTACACAGTCCAAGTAGGTTCGTATTTCCTACTGTTAAGACGACTGAGCCTTATGAAACTTTGTTTCAACATCCAGTCAGGTTAATGAAAACATTGTTATTGTTGTTATAAACTGTAGATTTTAATATATAAAGTACAGTTTTGTACCTACCATAAATGTAGATGTTCGAGTGTAGACATTGCTGCAGTCATTACACTTGGGTTATCCTGCCGTCAGGCAGTCCCACAGTCGGCCAGAGTTCCAAAGTCTTGGTCTGGCGTCGGTTGCTGTCGCCTCCTCCCTGACGTCAGTGCGACAGGGGTATATAAGATGCAGCCGACGCCATTTTCTTCAGATTTTCTTGCCCCAGATGTCAGGTGCTTCTAAATATGTAGGCAATTCCAATTGCTAATAAAACATACATAAGAAAAGCAATAAACAACTTACAGCTACCAGCAAATACTCCCCATAAGTAGTAAGGGTAGAAGACATAGGTACATACCAGTCAGTAAGAGGGGAAGGAGGGAGGGTAACCTGGACTGCTTCAGTGTCTACATTCGAACATCTACATTTATGGTAGGTACAAAACTGTACTATGTTCATCGTGTTACACTGCTGCAGTCATTACACTTGGGTGGAATCCCAAAGCTGAGGAAGGGTGGCTGGTCCTATAAGGCATTAGGGGTGGCTATAAGACCCTGCAGCACTGCAGTGGTGAAGCCAGCTCTGGATTTAGAGTATAGAGGTAGATGGTAATGCTTGGTGAAGGTGTGTACAGAACTCCAAGTTGCTGCTTCCAAAATATCCTTGGTAGGTACTCCCCTGAGGTAGGCAGTTGAAGTGGCTGTTGCCCTGCTGGAGTGAGATCTAATGCTGCTAGGTACAGGTTTTCCATGGTATGTGTAGCAAAAATGTATACAATGTCCTATCCATTTTGAAATGGTCTGTTTTGAAATGGATTTTCCCTGTGCTCCTGCAGCATATGCTACCAATAATTGCTCAGATTTTCTGAAAGCTTTGGTTTTGTCCAAGTAGAAGCATAACTGCCTGTGAATGTCCAAAGAGTGCAGTAGTCTCTCCCCTTTATTCTGTGGTTTGGGATAAAAAGTTGGCAGGTGAATAGTTTGGTTTAGAGCCACACTGGATACCACCTTTGGCATAAAAGTAGGGTTAGTTCGTAAAGACACCCTGTCCTGGTGGAAAATGAGGAAAGGTTCCACTGCCATTAGTGCCTGTAATTCTGAAACTCTTC
Organism: Protopterus annectens; assembly: GCF_019279795.1. Taxonomy (NCBI): domain Eukaryota; kingdom Metazoa; phylum Chordata; order Ceratodontiformes; family Protopteridae; genus Protopterus; species Protopterus annectens. The sequence continues at coordinate 664,105,329 of NC_056731.1, forward strand.
ATGCTGATGTTATTGCCAGGAGCAGAGCAATTTTCCAAGAGATATATTTTAATTCTGCTGTGTTGGCTGGCTCAAAAGGAGGTAAAGTTAGCTTCTCCAAAACAAAGTTGAGGTCCCAAGTTGGAGTAGGTGCTCTACGGGGCGGTCTTATATTTTTAGCCCCTCTGAGGTACTGTTTTAACAGAGGATTAGAGGAAATTGGTGGATCCGTGTTGTAATGAGCAGAGATGGCAGAGGTGTGGATCTTGATGGATGAGAAGGAGAGTCCTTTGTCCAGCATCTCAGTTAAGTATTGTAGTATCTGAGGAATGTTTGGGACAAGAGGGTCAAGGCTGTAAGCTTGGTTCCAGGCACAGAATCTCTTCCATTTATCCGAATAGGCTTTCCTGGTACTAGGCTTCTGGCCTCCAGAATGACATCCATAACAGCTTTGGAGAGAGGCATTGGTTGCTTGACTAAGGAATCCTTCCATGCAGCTAGGTTTAAGGTCTTTAGCTGGCTGTGTAATATTTGTTTGTTGTGCTGAGTCAGCAGATGTGGGATTTGAGGCAAAATCCAGGGTGGTTCTTGTGCTAAGCTCCTTAAGATTGGGTACTAGTGCTGGCGTGGCCAGTCTGGTGCAATCAGGATCATCATTGGCTCTTCCTGTCTGGCTTTTATGAGTACCTTTGGCAGGAGAGGTAGTGGTGGGAAAGAGTATACTTGTAGGTTCTCCCAGCTGAATGAGAGGGCATCCAGTTTCCATGCTTGTGGATGGCAACTCCTTGTGCAGAATTTTTGTAGCTGGCAGTTTATTGGGGATGCAAACAGATCTATGTCTGGGCTCCACCATTTCTGTGTTATCATTGTGAATATTTGTGGAATCAACTCCCATTCGTGGGGATCCATGATATTTCTGCTTAAGTCGTCTGCCAGTGCATTTTTCTCTCCTGGCAGGAATTGCGTTTGCAGATGAACTTGAAGGTTTATAGCTGTGTTCCATAAAGTCATAGCTTGTCTGCATAGGGGGTAAGAGTGAGTGCCCCCTTGCTTGTTTATGTACCACATAACTGTGGTGTCTGTCTTTAGTATTAGTTGTCCTGGATGCAGCAGATCCTTGAAAGCTATAAGCGCATTTTGTACAGCTAGCATCTCTTTTTGATTGATGTGAAGATGCCTTTGTTCTGTGGTCCACGTGCCCTGCATACATTTGCCTGCCATGTGTGCTCCCCAGGCGTAATCCGATGCATCTGTTTTCAGTGTTTCCCTGGCTGTGGGTTGTGTAAAAGGCTGTCCACTTGTTGAGGTCACAAGCTTGAGCCCACCACTGAAACTCCTGTTGAAGGCAAGGGATTAGTGGTATAACTGTTTCCAAACTTTTGACAGTGTTGAGACCATACATTCTTTAGGTACCATTGTAGTTTTCTCATATGCAGTCTGGCATATGGAATTAGTAGTATGCAGGATGCCATGTAACCCAAGGCCTACAGAATTTTTCTTGCAGGGAGATGGGTCTTTGTTGCCATCAATTGAAAGTATTGAGTCAGATGTCCTTGTTTGCCTGGCATGAGATAAGCCATCTGGGCCGTTGTGTTCAAGCTGGCACCCAGGAATATAATCTCTTGTGAGAGCACTAGTTTTGATTTCTTTTCATTTACTGTGTACCCCAGGCAACTTAATAACTTTTTTGCAAATGCCAGATGCTTTAGAAGAATGTCCTTGCTCTCTGCTTGAATCAGGCAGTCGTCCAGGTACAGATAAATTTGAATTCCTTTCTGTCTGCAAAATGCAATTACTGGTGCCAGGCACTTTGTGAAGACCCTGGGTGCAGTAGATAACCCAAAGGGCAGTGCAGAGAATTGGTAGTGCATTGAACCAGCTATGAATCTGAGGTATCTTCCGCAGTTTTGTCTGATAGGGACATGCAGGTATGCCTCTTTGAGGTCCAAAGTCACGAGCCAAGCTTTCTTGCCCAGCATGGGAAGAAGCTGCTGTAATGTCAACATTTTGAATTTCGGAACATCCAGGTAAGTGTTTAGAGATGAAAGTTCCAGAATGGGCCTCCGGGCTTTGTCCTTTCTGGGTACCAGAAAAAGTCTTGAGTAAAATCCTTGTCCTTGCTCCTGTGACGGTACCTTTTGAATAGCTCTCATATCCATGAGTGCTTTAATTTGTTTTTGAGCATCTGCCCATTGATTTGGTGGCAGATTTGGCATTCCTTTTAACATTGGCAGTGTGTGAAAGTGGAACCTGTAACCTTGAAATACAATGTTGAGAACCCATTTGTCTTTAGTGATCATTTGCCAATTGTGGTAGAAGAGTGCCAGTTTTCCTCCTAAGGGGGCTGCCAAGAAGGATTTGTTTGGCAGCTGTAGAGGGAAGTCATTGGAGCTGCTTTTTATATGATTGTGGCCCGTCTCCCCTTTCTTTCTGGCCTGATGCAACCCATTGTCGAGGCCTGTAAGGACCTTGTGTTTGACCTCTACCTCTTGGACGTATGTATCTTCCCCTTTGAGGTCTGTCTGTAATTGGAAATGACCACTTCTTAGTTGGCCATTTTCTGCTAAATCTAGGAGGCTGAACCTGTAAATCCTTCACTGTTTGCATAGATTTTGCCTTATCCTCCATTTTCTTTAGTACCTCTTCTGCCTTAACTAAAAATAACACATCCTGCTGCAAAGGTGCATCAATAATTTTGCTTTAACATGATCTGGTAACGTATGCTCTTTTAACCAAGCATTCCTCCTAATGACAGAACCTGTAACAGCGGCCCTGCAGGAGGCCTCTAGAGAATCAAAACCACATTGCAAAGTATGCTTTCCCACTTGTTCAGCTGCATGCAATAAATCCTGCATTTCTTTAAAATGAGGAGGATCCGATTCTGGAAGCATTTTTTTGTTTTAACTGAGACAGTAAAAATTGCTGATATTTTAGCATGTGAAACTGGCAATTTAAGGCTCTCATTGCTAAAGTTGCAGACGTATATACTTTCTTTCCCCATCTGTCTAATGCTCTGGAATCTCTGTCAGAGGGAACTGGATTCTTGGCTGATGAGGCCTGAACTCCTTTGGGTCCCTGAGAAATAGTTTCAGGGTCAGCTACAGGGCTGTTATACAAAAATTTACGTGAGTCAGGGACTCTGTACTATCTGTCAGGTTTAACGGGGGTGGAGGTAAGGAATCAGGATTTAAGATGGATTCAGTATACACATCATCCACAATATCTAACACTGGCGGAATAGCAAGGGGTCTGTGTTGAGGTAATCAAAGGAAGTCTCTGAGCCTTTTCTTGGATTCTGAGTCATCCTGGCCTTCCCAGTGGAAATGCTCACTCATGGTATGTAGGGTTTCCCCAAAGGAGTAGTCCTCAGGAGGTTAGGCTGATGGAATTGATTCCTCAGCATAAGAATCCTCATAAGGGGGTAAACAGTATCCTAGGTCTGAGGATGAATCAGAAGAGATGGACACCTGGTCGGATGAGTCATAGTCTGCATCCTGTCTAGGCCTTTTATCAGGAGGGGGATGGGACCCCCTGATCAGAGTAATTAGGTCTTCGGCCATTTTGAGCATTTGTTTCTTAGACATGGAGGCCTGTCCTGGAGAATGCTGTATTTGTTTCTTTGACTTAAAGGAGGCTTAGACTTAGCTGAGGGTTTAATGCTTAACTGAGTAGGTCTGAAGACTCCCTTTGTAGCTGTGGGTTGCTCAGCTTCTCCGGATCCCTCTGAAAGGTTAGTCTCGGTAGGCTGAAGAGCTTGTGCATCCGAAGGCCCAGCCATCTCCACGTGGGAATCAGAGGTGGCTTATGGTTCTACAGAAGCAGTCGTCAGGGGCTGCGAAGGCGCCTCGCTGAAAACCGGAGAACTGGTGACTGGCCTAGAAGAGGCTTTGTCGTCAGTTTTGGGCCTCTGATGCTTATCCTTGTCTTTGCGTTTTTGTGTATTCCAGTCATCTGAAGTTCCGACGGCATGGTATAATTGAATTTTCTACCAAAATAATGTTGGGCAAAATCAAACCGACATTTAATCGTGTGCTTGTTAAACCTGGCATAAAACCGACAACCAGTAAGTCGTGGTCAGGGCCTAGGCATGGGATACAATAGGAATGGAAATCCTTATGAGGTATTTGCTTCCCACAAGAAATACAGTTATTAACTTTTACTGACTTCGGTCAGAGGCAAGAAAAAGTTTCCGCAATGGGGTACTTAGCTTTGTAGAAGACTTCGGTTCTGGATTCGGAAAGAAAATGTCAGGAGACGGCCGACCGGCACTTGCGAACTGCTTTTGCTTTGGGCACCGCGCGGCAAGAAAGACTGAAGAAAATGGCATCGGCTGCATCTTATATACCCCTGTCGCACTGACGTCAGGAAGGAGGCGACAGCAACCGACGCCGGACCAAGACTTTGGAACTCTGGCCGACTGCGGGACCGCCTGATGGCAGAATAACCCAAGTGTAATGACTGCAGCAGTGTAACACGATGAACATCAACATTTTGGCTTCTAATGTAATCTCTGTGTATATATATTGCATTCATCTGTTGAGATGAATTCTTTACATCTTTAAATTTAGGTCTGTTTGCACTCATTATAGGCTTTCATAATGTTCTTATTTAACAGATAAGTTATATACATCCGATTCTGTGAACTGGGATTACCTTTGGCTTGCACTGGTGGAGTATGTATTTTCGAAAAGTTTTATCTCACTAATAAGGTCTCTTTATGATAAATCTTCGGCATACATAAAAATTGGATGCTATTTGTCAGAGTCTATTACCATTAAAAAAGGTACAAAACAGGGTTGTCCACCTTCTCCTTTGTTATTCGCATTAGTAATAGAACCATTAGCAAATTTCATACGCACAAACCAACATTCAAGGAATTCAACTAGATAATGACCTTGATTCAACTATTTCCAGATGGCATTTTACTGACTTTAAAATAAGATAACAACACACTAAACGAACTACAGAAAGCAACAAAACAGTTTAAGATTTCTGGACTATCATTTAATGAAAATAAAACCAATACGTTACTAAAATATGAACAAAGAAGCATTAAACAAACAATATCATAAATATCTCTCTAGAAATGATACAATCAAATACTTAGGAGTTAAAATTACAAATGACAGATACAGCAGTGCAACTTAACTATAAAGATATGTTGGATAGTATCAAAGAACTCATAGAAAAATGGAATAAGCTATTTTTTTTTACCATGGAGGAAAGACTATATATAATTAAAATTATTATATTTCTGAAAATTCTGTATTTTATACAAGCTTGTTCACTACCTCTACCTAAATCATATTTATAATAATTTGAAGGGTTAATAACAAAATTCTTATGGTACCCTATTTGATGCCCCTGCACTGGCCCAGTAATCAAGGAGCCTCAATCCTCACCACTAACACCAGTGAGGGATGTGCACACTGGGAGGATGATAAGTACACACACAGTAAAGTACAATTTCCCTTAAGAGCACACAGAGATCACAGTCAGTCTGGGGCTGGTTTCTCCCTCTCTCTCCAAATCCCCAATAAGACTCCCCACTGGTACAGCTATAGGGTTCAGATCTCAGCTGAGTGGTCAAGTCAAAACCTCCAGCACCCTGTGTGTCCAACCAGTGCTTTGTGTCCCTGCCCAAGTAGCTGACACACACACACACACACACACTGAGATCACAGAGACACTCCTGGGGAAGGCTGGTACAGGTTCACTAGCTATGCCTCCTTCTGCCAGACTATAAGGTAGTACCACCTGCCACCAACCACTACTTATCAGCTACCATAAGGCCCTTACAAAGGGTGACCAATTCTACTGTGCAATGTTACTATTACCCAAATGGTAAGTATGTCAAAGACTTGAAGGCTATTTAGGAGTGGCCAATACAGTTTTACCAAATACATAAGAAAGTACTCTGAGAGCTTAAGTATCTGTAAACAAAACCAGTCACAATTAAAAGGTTTAAATATTTAATAATAAATCCAGAATCAAATAAGCAGAAACAGACCGTAAAACCAAACCAATAAACTGAAAGACACGGTCATGTCAGAGAACAGGAGTGAGTGTCCAAAAAAAGTTTATTCACCATAAACTTTTTTTGGACACTCACTCCTGTTCGCTGACACAACCATTTCTTTCAGTATATTTAATAATAAATAATAAAAGCACAAGACAATACTCACTAACTCAACACAGTGACAACAGAGTTCAAAACCACAGGAAATATTTTAAAACAACGTCTCACATAAATACAGAATTCATCTAGATTAATCTTGTTATATTCCTATCTATCTCTAAGAGATACTATGATCCAAGTCTTACTTACAGAGCCAGGCGGATGCAGGTGATGAATGAATGTTTGCAAGTTGACTCTGTATATTCCAGCCTTTACCATCAACTCATACATTTGCGTAGGCATGTAATTTGTACACATTCTGCTCTTTTCCAGCAGGGTGCACTGTGGTCTTGAAGCTCAGTACAGCACATATTGTTTTCTTACATTTCTAAGGCAAGCATACAAATCATATTACTATTCATAAATGACAGAATTATTTACAAAATTCTAGCTGGCTGCGCTGGCAGCCTTCCCACCCTAAAAAACCTAGAGTTGCCCTAAGACATCATCTTGACAAATGTGAAGAAGGTGGAATAGGCTTACCAGATTTATATACAACCATCAGCTTTAAAAAATCATTTCTATATGGTTAAACAAAGAATATACTTCCAAATGGAAACTAGTACATGAAAAAATCTGGTGAAAAAACACTTGTGATACAATAAGTAAACATATGGAAATAGTACCGAATAGCTTACGTTGGTTATTGAAGGAATATATGGCAACAGGGAAACACAAAAATATAAATTTTAAATACATTATCAAAACCGTAAAGTCTTTTATGCACTTTGTAAACAAAAATCTGGATATAAAAGCATGGTCTTTTTTCATATTCCCAATAGCATATACACAAAATAATATTAGAACTCCAGACACAGTAGCAGTTAAAACTCTTAGTAAGAATGGTCTAATTTACTGCTATCAGTTGATAAACTTTACTGCTATCAGTTGATAAACTCTAATAAAGTACTAATGATAGAGCAAATTATTAGTGAGTTCAACCTTTGGCAACACATGTTCTATGAATGCCATTTACTTAAACAATATTAGGAAAGTATTAACTATTTGTGATAGGCTGATAATCACTTATAATTTCCAATTTACAAAGTCTCTACTTTTGTTGAATATGCATGTGCCGTCTTGAGTTCCAAGGCACAAATATGCAATTTTATGGACTCTCCTTGCTATTGCAAGGAAAAATATTACACAGAACTGCAAAGCTGTAACTCATCCCAGTTTTAAACATTTCAAGAACATGGTTTTATCAGTCTCACAGTTGGAATTGAAAACAGTCAAGGAAAGTACAGAACGACCTACTTCCTTAAGCATTGCCTGGCAGAAAATAAATCAAGTGCTGGAAACAGAAGACTGTAATAAATTAGAATCTTATTCAAAGATGCATTCAATAAAACAAAGGTTTTCAAGTATAGACATTGTATGTAAATAGGTGGTTTTGTAATGTTTGTTTTTGGAATTTTTTCTCCACTTTAAGATTTGACTATGTAAATATTTCTTTGATATACATACTGTATATATGTTTATGCTTCTGAAAATCAATAACATTTTATTCAGTAAAAAATACTGCTGTATACAGAATCTTCAGGTTTGTTTTTTTCTTGCAGACTTCAGAACACATCATGGCAATTTATTAAATATATTGGCTATCAATAACAGGAGGAGCAACTTAGTTACTTATCACTCCACTTTTCAAATTAATAGCACTCTAATACTGTTCACAAAGAAAGACAAACCTAATAAACAAAACAACAAATATTCTCTAAGATGCAACAACACATAATTGATCACCCTACTGCTCAGCTACTGAAGAAACGACATTTAGCAAAACTAGCCACTGTCTTGGGAGTGAATACCTGCTACAATCAGAAAAGGAAAAATCTCCATCCATTCATGCTTACGAGTCAAATCAGATCCTACAACAATCCTGCAAACAGCTGCTGCCATCCATAGAAGCAGCCAAAACCAAACTGAAGATTTTTTCTTTTATACATGCTTTAGGGATAACTGATAAGGACCAGACAAAGTGCTGCTCTCAGTACTTGTTTCTAACAAGACTTATGGAAAGCTCTGATGAAAACTTGTGCTGTAAATAAGATTTCATGCATTAGTTAACTGCGGTTTATTTCCTCCTACTGAACTGTATATGCTGCTATTAATTCACCAATCTAGTATTCAAGACGTAAGTAATAAATTAATTTTAAATATTAGCTTAACTGTACAACAAATTGCTGCTCATCTAAGAAAATGTTCCACTTCTACAATCCTGGTCCATTATTATCAACTGCTAAGCATTTAAAGCTTGCTATGACTTCATAACTACTATACTTACTTTGTTTATGTATGAGCCAACCTCATGGCTGAAAAGGGGTTATATGGCCATCCCATCCACCAGGTTAAAAAAATAAACCAAGAGACAAACAAGTAAATAAAATAATGTAGTTACTTCAATGGTATATACACAGGGCATAAAACTTCACTGAAGACTACACTTATTTTACAGGAGTGGGCATACAGGTCAGTGTGTATGGGGGGGGGGCTCTGCAATACGGTTCAGGTAACATGGCAAAAACTGGAATATGAGAACTTTGAAAGGCTAAGCATATCTGTAGATAAAAAATAAATGGTTGTAGGGAGTAACTGGGTCAAGTACAGTTTTTTAAGTAAACTTACCTTAATAGTAGATGTTCAAATTATCACTGCTGCGGTAGCTTTAGCTATGTGGGTTACATCTTCCATGCACCCACATTGTCTGTCAGCTCAAGTTGAGATGACTAAAAGACAAGTTTGGGTGCCAAGCCATTCACAGCTTTACTGCTGCCATACTGTATGCTCTTCTGAGGGTTTTGGGGATTGTCGGCTGGCTTGTGCTGTTCCTTTGGTGAGAGACAAGTATCCTTTGGGGGGGATCCATTCAATCATTTTTGTTTATTAATACTTTCCTCATCAGGAAAGTTATTTTAAATGTGGGAGTTTGTGTTTTAATGGACTGTCATGAGACTGTACTGTACTTTTAGATGGGACCCCCCCCCATCTGACACAATGGGGCATTAACAAAGGAAGTCTTAAAGTTATCTGCAAAGACACTGCCAGACTTGATGCCTCACAGTAATGTCACTCCATTGGCTGCATTACACATCAGTCTCATTAAGAAGTTAGTAATATTCAACATCATGCCCACAGCCATTTCGATTTTTTTTCTGGAATCTGATGTTGGTGGACTTCTCAGAGTTTAAGCGCTTGCTGTCCTACATACCTATGAAAGCTATTCATACAAGTGATACATTTTAATACCAAAGTAGAAATTGCCCTGATACATATGACTCCTTCCCAAACCTATGCAGACATTTAGGTTCCATATCGGGTGCATGAACACTTAACTGTGTCTTCAGATCTTTCTTAGTTGCCTAGAGACCATTGGACCCTTGTCCAAATGTGGTCTGTCCTGGTGATGGGGGTGGGGGGGGGGGGTTGTCGGAGAATCTTACCAGGTTTATGCAGTACAGATTCAAGTACCAGACTCCTGCCATGACCTTCGGACTGTTAAATCAATTAAGCAGTGGAAAGGAGGACCCACCAAAGATGTAGAAGAGAACCGGCTATAACCTTTAAAAAAAAAATCCTCATCCTGAGAGGTTAAGCTGATGGGCAAAGATCCTCTCTGCCACATTAATTCAAGGAACTCGTTGAAAGTGGCATCTTCCAGAGGCCACTGGAGCCTTCTCAATCTTCTAAATTGATGTCTTAAGGTACCAACTCAGATGGGAGTCAATGCACCTCTTTGTTTATGTCCTCCTCCTTGGAATATCGGGGGGTGGGATCAAACTCCTCAGAGGACACAACTTGCAGTTGAGCAGTGCTTTTGAGGCCAGTCCGTCAGCTCTGCTTTTGAGGCCAGTCCCTCAGCTCTGCTCTAAGGATTCATCATGGGGCTGAGACAAAGAACAGAGGGAGTCACAGGATGGAGCCAGCATCAAGGAAGACTGTTAGTCTAGTCCATTCTTGCTGGAGAAGCAATGATACTCCCCATGACATGAAAAGGCCAGGTCCACCTTCCCCAAGGGGGAGGTGGGCAGTACTGAGGAGAGCATGCCCTAAACCAAAAAGGTGGAAGGACTTGAGGAAGAGATCAGCACCAATGTCTAAGGCTAAAATCACATACTGACAAGTGAGCCAAGCAAGACACTTCCGAAGAAGGCATGAAATAGACAGCATCAAGACAACTGTCCCAAGACAAGCTCCACTCCAAGAGTCTTGAGTTTGAAGACTGAACCACACCGGGACAAAGTCAGGAACACCAGCTGGTACAGGGGGAACAGATTTCAGGAACAGAGTTGGCTCCAAAACCATCAGTGCCAAGACATGTGCTGAAGAAGGAACCAAGATGCACACACACACACACACACACACACACACACACACACACACACACACACACACACACACACACACACACACACACAAACCTCAGACTTGAAGTACAACACATGAACTAGTACCGGACTATATAAGAGTTAGAAAACTATAGCTCCTAACTACTGTCCAACACTATATAAGAATAACTACAATATCCCAAGATTAACAAACTGTAACTATCTTAATTCTTAACAGAAAGAGTAATGTTGATGGTGGAAAAGACCTGCAAAACGCACAGCAGGCACAGAATAAAGAAGCTCAGAGGGAAAATTTTCTCAAGGACAGCAAAATTAATTATAAAGATCAGTGCTGAGAAGGAGTACTTCACTTTGGAGAGGCAACTATTATCATCTGAATGTTATCATGGCAAATGAGATTTCTGGTACCTTCTCATACTTGGGCATTATGGTAAGACAAATTTAATGGGGATCAAAGTTGGAGTGTTACTTTAACCAGTTTGGATCCAATAAGGAGCTCATGGGACACATCAGGCAGATCAGATGACAGGATGAATAGAATCTCAGAGTTCAATTTTAATTTATATGCTAACCCAGTAAAAACAGTTTTCAGCCATGACTTCAATCAAAATGCAATGGTAAATATACAGTCTACACATAAAAAAATACTTTAACCCAGCCAGTTCGACTGACGTTTTTCTGGGATCACTCAAGCCATGAATGGGTATCTTTGAAAAAATACAAAAAGCTGATTTTTTTTTTTCATTTCCTGTTGACTCTCTGGACACAGACACCACTAACAACGAGCAATCTAGCATTCTGAATACTAGACAAACAGGAAAGCAGAGTAAGGTGCAAAGACAAAATGGCAGTTTGATGTACAGTACCTGCTGTTTGTTCTTAATTATGAGAGAACACTACATCCATCATTCTCTTACTGATGGTTGGAGTGCCAGTGCCAGTGCTGGCAGAGCTACTGAGAGTTTTGCTTCTCTTCTGAAAACACAACTCCTATACTTTTCCTTGGGGGAAAAGGTGGTAGAGTTTGCTTGTGCTACCCATGGCAGTTCACAAAGAGGTTCTGTGACTCATGCACAGCTGTGCAAACTGCACATCTCAACAATCTGACTCTTCACAGGCCTGCAATTCTTCTACTGAATGACAAGTGTGCCTTTCTGCTGACGGCACAAACTTAAATAGATTGGGCATACAATATTGTGTAGAAGAAGAAATAAAAAAGACAAGCTCTGGAAATGTAAAATTAAGAAAAAAACAGTATAAAAATGGAGGGAAAGCAATAGCAACAACAAAAGGACAGAGAGAGCAAGCTCAGAGTAGTCAAATAGGAGTGCCAAAACAGGCAAGTAGTGTAAGGCAGCAGCAAGAAAGGTTAGTAGAATAATGATATGCAAAGGAAGGGGCAACATCATTAAAAATATGATGTTGTTATCCTTCTGAGTGAATATAACTTCCAGCTGCAGTACTGTATGCAAGTCTGGAAATATTGTCTCTCTAAGGGCAAACACTGGACTAAAGCACTTTAAAGATGACAATAAACACTGCATGCAATCTGCATCAGAAACCACAGAATGAGACAGAAGCTTATACACTTGGCAGTATGTCTGGTCATTACTTAATATCTCCTATTACAGATAAAAACATGCAAACAGATTTCTTGACTTCAACATGTACATTCTTGCCTTTTAATAACCCCCCCCAAAAAAATGCTGAATGGCAAGCCAGTTGCACATACATTGATATGTAAAACTATGTAAATCTCTGGTAATCTTGCTTTTTCTTTTTATCCTCACCCTGTTCCGGGGTCCACTGGCTCTTCTTACTTCATCCCACTGACCTGCTTCGACCTGCTTCAATAAGAGCTTTGCAACAAATTCATTTCCTGGCTAGAAGGTTCTGGCAGCTTATTTGTTCCCAATGAGGTCACAGTTGGGTTGTAAGGAGTGGGCTAGTCTGGAGGATGCAAGGGACATCTCTTCTAACGTCCCTGGAGTTCTTAACCTCATAGAAGTGGTCTTGAACTTCACAAGTGCTCCCTACTGTGGGGAAAAACATGAGTACTTCAACAAACATGTCTTTCGACTGGCTTAGCACAATATTTTCGGTGAGCAAGTGCTCTGTTCTCATTGTATGCAATACCTAGAACTCCCACTAGGTGGCACGATGTAGCCACCTCCCTCCACCCAGGCTAGGGAAGCCAACAGCTGCTCACTCCCATCCTGGACACCCTGTCCCCCACCAATGTCCATGCAACTAACTCAGCGCCGGTATTCTGGTGTTTGTAGTCTGTGCATCATTTCTCTGCACCAAAAGATTGGGATCCATTCTTACTTTTAGTATACAACTGTACTACTCTCATCACTACCAAGGGTATGGCTGAAAAACTGTCAGCTGTTATCAGCACATCAACACAGTTACAATTGTAAATAAAAAAAATATATATGTACATAGTCTTAAGGAAAGCAGGTGAGGCCATATGTTGTAAAAGAAATTTTGTTTTGATATTCAAAATCTCATATTCCTGCTTCATCTACACTCTGTAAAAAAATATATACGTGTATGTATTCAAATCTGCCCCCTACATATTAAGATTGAGACATTTTTAGCAAATTTTCCTCTATGACCATGCCATATAGTTTTTACAGTTACGTCTGCCTTCTTAGCATATTACACAAAAATCTGTTATAAGTAGTTAACTCAGAATAGACATAGTTCATCCTTTAAAATCTGGCAGTGTTTCTGACAAGGCACAAAGAAAAACAATTATTATCAGTTAAGTACACGAATCATGTTTGGTTATAGTCCTGACAGCAGTAGGAAAAGATGTGAAAGTACAATCAAACTTAAGTACCTCATGGGGATCCAGCTAGTTCAACTTAAAAAAAGAAAGAAAGAAAACGAGTGAAAACAATAAAACATGGGCAGCTATCGGGAAAAACTACTCCAAAGAAAAGGTTACAGTTGAATGAAACAGCTTTCTGGCCCTGAAGCTGTAGCAGAATCAAATACAATGAAAAGATTAAAGAATGCAAACCACAGACATAAGGCAGTTCTTACGAACATGAAATAATCATTTGCTGGTAAAGAAGTAGGCCCTCTAGCCTAACCAGCACATGATGTGCAGTCTTAGTGATCTAAGCAGTCCTTACCTGCCCTCAATAAGACCATCTATGCATCATGTATTCAGATTCTGAACAGCATCCGAGGTTCTGTCCAAAATCAGCATTCTAAAGGCAGGTCCACCATTCAAAGAGGCTTCATTATAGCAACATACAATATCACTAGAATAATGCAAGGTTTTCACGTTTCTCAGCTCTTCACCCTTTGTTTGAATTTTGTCACGGACTTAACATACATTCTTACACTGAATAACGGGCTACTATACAATTTTGCTTTTTTCCTCCTGATACCTTTAGAGAGGGTAGACTAATAC